>NC_048220.1:95916244-96007357 GCF_002007445.2 Ailuropoda melanoleuca | reverse complement strand
AGTCCATAGTCTCTCATGTTTCATTCCCCCTTCTGATTACCCCCCTTTTCTTTATCCCTTTCTTCCCCTACCGATCCTCCTAGTTCTTATGTTCCATAGATGAGAGAAATCATATGATAATTGTCTTTCTCTGCTTGACTTATTTCACTTAGCATTATCTCCTCCAGTGCCGTCCATGTTGCAGCAAATGTTGAGAATTCGTTCTTTCTGATAGCTGAGTAATATTCCATTGTATATATGGACCACAGCTGCTTAATCCAGTCATCTGTTGAAGGGCATCTCGGCTCCTTCCATGATTTGTAATCAGCCAACTCTTGATTTCAGCTCTGGTCATAATCTTCAAGGTGCTGGGATCAAGCCTGGAGTCCACGTCGGAATCAGGGCTCCACAGTCAGCTGGGGGTCTGCTAGAAGAGGATTCTCTCTCTCCTTCTTTCTCTGTCCCTCCCCCCACTCATACGGGGTTTTTCTCTTTCTCTCCCAAATAAAACTTAAAAAAAAAAATTAAAATCATTTTTGGGAAAAAGATACAAACCAAGATATTGCGAAACCNTCTTGGTGGGTAGAGGTAAAGGAAATTTCCAAAGGAATTTTTATATGTTAAAGTAGACTTAGAGGATCCTGGAGGGTTCAGGATAATGTTAAGCTAAGTCAAGTATTAACATCTAGGCAGCTGAGTTCCTAGAGGAATGTCACTTTGCCTCTTTCAAGGACTTGTCGTAGGCTGTAGGCAGAAAGGAAATATTTTTTTTTTCTTTTGCCTTTGTTTCCCACGTCAGATATTGCTACATTAATGAGGAAGCTCATTATGCGCACACACACACACACACACACACACATACACACATACACACATACATACATATACACAGAAATCTATGTAAAAATAATTTTTTAATTTTTCTATAGAAATTACTTTTAAAAGTCCTGTACCACCCTTCATCACCTTATTTTAAAAAAATATTTATTAAACATATTTGGGAATAAGCATGGCCACCCATATTGATACTCCATTTAATACTTCAAGGCATGTGATTTTTACACAGATTTATCATCATGATTGAATAAAATGTTTGAAATATATTCTGCAGTCTATTAGCCTTTATTCCAGAAAATATTAAGAATATCGGTTGGTGTAAAGTTAACAGAGGTGTGAAATACACTGTTCAAAATGTGAACTTTTGATTTTGCAGCCATTTTATTGTTCTCAAAAGGACATGATGGATTGTTATGCCCTGACATGCGTACGTACACGTACCAGATGGTACTTGTTCCCAGCATTTTCTCCAGAGGGAGCAAAATTCACTTAGGCTGTCAGTATGTCATCTCCAAAGGAGAGATTCTAATTTTAGTAGTCCTCCATCAGTATGGGTCTAAGTTAATGTGGGGTGACTACACTCTGACATTAATGCCTCAAGTTTCACTGGGCTGGAGGGTGTCCTCAAGAGCTTGAAGAATTTATGTAAAAATTATTTCAGGGTTTTAATTTTGCCTGAAGTTAAACAGAATCGTATATGCTAATTTGTACATGTAATTTTTAATTGTCTCCATTTCTGGGTGTCATTTCTTATTTCAGAAAGTTGTCTTCTGAAATTGATCAGGTCAAGAGTTTTCTAAAGAACATCACCTCACTGATTGTGTTTGTTTACTCTTAATAGCATCTTTTGGTTTNGAAAGTTGTCTTCTGAAATTGATCAGGTCAAGAGTTTTCTAAAGAACATCACCTCACTGATTGTGTTTGTTTGCTCTTAATAGCATCTTTTTGTTTGTAANGATTGTGTTTGTTTACTCTTAATAGCATCTTTTGGTTTGTATATTCCAAATTTTAAAGAGTAATATATGCTCAGTGCAAAAAGCCCAAGAAACAGAAAAAACAAATTTTATTTTTCAGAAATCACTCCTAATTCACCATTCAGAGAATAGTTTTTAGCATCTTGATGTTTTCACTTTCAGAGGTAGGAGTATACAAGTTACATACACAGCACATGTATCTGTTATACTGTTGATAGACATTGAGCTATTTTTTTAAAAAATATAGTTAACACACAAGGTTACATTAGTTTCAGGTGTACAACATAATGATTCATTTTCTCCCTACTTTCAGGATATTGATGCTCTGCTCGTCACCAGCATAGTACCATCTGTTACTATATAACAATATTACAACGATATTGACTATATTCCTTATGCTGTGCCTTTTATTCTCCTGACTTATTCATTCCATAATGGAAAGCCTGTACCTCCCACTCCCTTTCACCCATTTTGCCCATCTCCTCATCTTCTTCTCCTCTGGATCATGAGTTCTCTGAATTTATAAGTCTAATTTTACTGTTTTATTGATTCATTTGCTTCATTTAATTCCACATGTGAGTGAAATCATATGGCACTTGTCTTAGTCTGAATTTTTCACTCAGCATAATAGCCTCTAAGTCCCTCCATTTTATCACAAGTGGTGTGATCTCATCCTTTTTTATGGCTGTATTAAATTCCATTGTGTTAAATATACAGCATCTTCCTTATCCATTTGTCCAATCATCAAAGAAATCAAAGCCACAATGAGATATCACCTTACACCTGTCAGAATGTCTAAAATCAAAAAGATAAGAAATAATAAGCATTGGCAAGGATGTGGAAAGAAAGGAATGCTTATGCGCTATTGGTGGAAATGTAAATTTCACAGCCCCTGTGAAAACAGTATGGAGACTCGCCAAAAAATTAAAAATAGAAATACTGTATGATCCAATAATTCCACCACTGGGTATTTGCCAGAGAAAACAAAGACACTAATTCTAATTCAAAAAGATATGCACCCCTATGTTGATTGCAGCATTATTTGCAATAGCCGAGATATGGAAGCAACCTAAGTGTTCACTGGTAGATGAATGGATAAGGAAGATGTGATATATATATATATATATGTATATATATATATGTATATATACATATATATGTAAATGGAATATTATATAGCCATAAAAACGGTTAATCTTTTTTAATTTAAACTGTTGTAGAAAAACACCTATTAGAACATGTTGTGTATGTCTTTTAGTGAATCTAAGAACTATTTTTGAATTTATACTCAGTAGTGCTACTGCTGGGTCATAGACTATGTGTATGTTTATCTTTCTTAGAAACTGACAAATGGTTTTCCAAGTGGCAATTCCAATTTACTAGTGCAGTAGCGGGCAACACATTGGTAACACTACATATTGTCATTCTTTCTAATGTAGTCATGTTTTTTAGGTACATGAGTATATTGTGTTAATGATTTGTATTTCTTTGATAAATTGCTCACTTTTTGTTTGCTGATCAGTTAATAATCTTGAGAATTTCCTATTTGGGGCTTTGGCCAATTTTTTAAACAGGTTTGTTTTTTTTGTTTTTTAATTAGTAGATTTTATTTTTGTCTTTATCCCTCTTGGCTACGAGTTGCTTGTCATTTTGATCTCTTTTTTTTTTCTATTTTTTAATGCTCTGTTACTTTTTACTAATAAGCAGTATTTCATTGTATGAATGTACTAGGTAACTATCCATTCACCTATTGAAAAGCAATTTGCTAGCTTCAAATTTTTGAAAGTTATGAATATAATATGTAACATGCACGAACAGGGTTTGTGTAGATGGAAGTTTTCAAATCAGTTGGGTATGATGAGTGTAATTTGAAGCATGTAGTAAAATTATGGTGAGATTTCAAAACAAGCAAACTGTTATCCAGAGTTGCTGAACCATTTTGCACCCCTATCTACGATGAATGAAAAATCCTGAATTCTGAATCTTCACCAATAATTGGTTATTGTCAGTTTTTAAAATTTTAGCTACTGTAATGTACATTGTGGTGACTCTCCATTTGAATTTGCATTTACCTAATGACAAGTGATGTTGAACATCTTTTCATATATTCATTTGTCATCTTTATAACCTCTTTGATGAATTATCTGTTCAGATGTGTTTCCTCCCTTTTTTTTCTTTTAATTTTGACAAAGAGCATGAGCACAAGCAGGGGGAGTAAGAGAGGGAGAAGCAGGCTCCCTGCTAAGTAGGGAGCCTGATGTGGGGCTTGATGCAAGGGCTCCATCCCAGGACCCGGGGATCATGACCTGAGCCAAAGGCAGACACTTAACTGACTGAGTCACCCAGGAGCCCCTTTCTTCCTATTTAAAAACTCTGGTGGTTTTCTTATTTTTGAGTTGCGAAACTTCTTAGTATATTTTATATACTTGTTCTTTATAAGATATATTTGCAAATATTTTGTCACAGTATGTCTTTTCTTTTAATTTTATTAATTTCTTTAATAGAGCAGAAAGTTTTAATTGCAGTAAGCTCCAACTGAGGTTTTTTCTTTCATGAATTGTGCTCTCACTTTTACATCTAAAACTTTATCAACTCACTGAGTTCATGTAGATTTTCTCCTTTGTTTTCTATCAGAAGTTTTATAATTTTGCATTTTACATTTAGTTAAATGATCCATTGTGAGTTAAATTTTATGCCCGGGGTAAGGTCTGTGTGTGGGTTCACTTTTTTACATGTGACAATACAATTGTTCCGATACCATTTATTGAAAAGACTGTCCTTTCTCCATTGAATTGCCTTTGTGCCTTCGTCAAAGATCAATTGACTGTTATTTGCTTAGATCTGTTGTATGGTAGGTTCTGTCTTCAGTTTCACCGATCCAAGTATCTGTTGTTTTGCTAATAACGCAATGTCTTGATTACAGTTCCTTTTTAATAAGTCTTAAGATAAGAGTGTGAGTCCTTCAATGTTCTTTTTTTTTTCCAATATCATGTGGATTATTCCATTTCCTTTGGTTTTTCCATATAAAATATAGAATTAGTTTCTAATTGCTGGGATTTTTATCGGATTTGTGTTTAACCTACAGATTAAGTTGGGATAAATTGAAATTTTAATACTGATTACAGTCCATAAACTGAAAAATTCACTGTTTATTTAGATCTTTGATTTCTTTTATATGTGTTCTGTAGTCTACCACATATAATGTTTGATGCATAACTCACTATTGCATTTTTTGTTATTGCAAATGGTATTGACTTTGTAATTTGAAAATTCCACTATTGCTGGCATACAGAAAAGCAATTGACTTTTGTATATTAGCCATATGTCCTGCAATCTTATACATGCTTTTAACTTCCAGGAGGTTTGTCTTTTGTTTTTGTTTTGCTTGGTTTTTTAAGATTATTTGAGATTTTCTACATAGACACTCATATCATCTATGAAATAGTTTTATTTCTTCCTTTCCTACATTTATACTTTTTATATAATAGAAAAAGTAGACAACATGCAATAACAGATGGGTGATAGAAACAGAGATGGAAACTCTAAAAGGAATCAAAAGGAAATGCTATAAATAAAAAAAAATGTGTAAGAGCAATGAACAATGCCTTTGATGGGCCCATCGGTGCTCAACATAGCCAAGAGAAAAAAATCAGTGTTAATGTATTCCTTTATTAACTCTTCAGTAACACTTTTTTTGTTATTAATTTTATTCTTTTAGTAGTTACACTATAGATTAAAATGTGCACCCTAGATTTATTACTATTGATTGAATTCATTCATTACCACTTCTCAAAGAATAAATTTGTAACACTTCATTTAACACCTCCCCTCCCTTGTGTTAAATATGATTTTTCATATACCTTTCACAAGGCATTATTTTTCTTGTATTAAGTATTTGATATTCATATTCATTTATATTTATTATCATGTTTACTTTTCTAGTATTTTTTCCCTAAAATTCTATGCTTCTATTTGGGATCATTTTCTTTTAACCTGAAGAAGTCCCTTTGCTGGTTTTGGTACTTAGCCCTGCTGGCAATAAATTATTCAACTATCAGGTTTTTTTCTCTTAAAGAAAACCCTCCTTTCTCTCATTTTAATTACTGAAGAATATTTTAACTGCACAGAATTCTAAGTTGGCAGTATTTTTATTTTAATCCTTTAAAGAGTCTCTTTGTACTTTCATAAATTTTGTTCAAAAATTTTCCTTCAGTCTTAGTGCTTTCTTTTGTTTATGTACTTTCCATATGGTTATATTTAAGATATTTCTATTATGTAGTTAGGTGTCATTTCTTCGTATTTATTCTCTATAGGATTTGCTTAACTTGTTGAATCTGTGGGGGTTTTTTTTCATCATATTAGGAAAATTATTGAACAATATTTCTTCAAATATCTATGCTCGAATAGTACTCTTCTCTTTTTAAAGTAACACTAACTGAAAGATGGTATGCAATTTGTACCTTAAGTGTTTCTTAGACACTATCTTTAAAAATCTTTTTCTCTTCTATAAACTTGTCTTTTAATTCACAAATCCAATTTTCTTGTGTCCAGTTTGCTCTTAAAAATCACCTGCTTAGTTTCACACATATCTTGCAGTCCTAGAATATCCATTTAATATTTTTAAATGGATTCTATTATCTGTTGAAATTCTGTATTTTTTCCTCCATTTTCCATCCTTTTCTCAGTTGTCTTCATCATATGATTATAGTTATCCTGATGACTTTGTCTACAATCTCTACCTCAATTATCTGTGATTTTGCAATGACTGAATCTTTTTTCCTCTTGATTACTTGTCACTTTCTTGCATTGGGCACCATGGAAGATAGGTGGCTGAAAAATATTAGCTTCTAAAGAGTATTTAATTAAAATCTGTCAGGCAATTAGATAATAGGCAGATCAATTTGACTGTGTTAAACTTTGAGGCTTTTAGGGGATGACTCCATTTCATTTTTTCCCTTAAAATTAGGGCATGATCCTTATTCGTAGACTATGCCATTCGAGGGTTTCCCAGTAGCTGGGCTCAGACTTCAATTCTATCTCTCAGTATCATGCAAACTCTGAAATACTTGTCCAGCTCTCCAGCCTCTGAGTGGTTCTCACTTCTAGGCCTTCTCAAATCTTCTGCTATGTATGTATAGCTTAGGGGTTGATAAAGAAGCCAAGAAGAGTGGTTTATATAGGAATCTGAAGCTCTAGAACAAGGATTGACAAACACTTTAATGGAAGAAAGGGGAGGTGTAGTTTGCTGACCCCTATTGTTACAACATTCTTGTAGGACAAAAGCCAAGGTAAAAGTGGAATTCAACAGCCATGTATCCCTTCTTTCAGTAATGGCACCTGCTATCCAGAATATACCGAATAGCAGACAACGGATTTTTTTAAATATTCTAACCAGCTTTTATAGTTTCTTTTTAAAATAGTGGAATGGCCTGCTGAACTGGTTTGTCAGAACCAGTGGTCTTCTCTTATTCTTATTTCCATATGAAGTTTATAGTTCAATTATAAGAAAAAATAAGTATTGCTTATGCTGCAGTGCTAAATTTCTCCAGCTGACCTCAAAGAAGGATGTGAGGCATAAAGTTGAGAGAGAGTAAGGTGTGGCAATGAAGGCAAAAGAAAGAAAGGGTGGGGGAATCTTTATATATTGTTTTGCTTCAACCAAAGAAGTTACATTCTCTCTCTGCCTCAAAAAGTAAAGGTTTAAGTGAATAGCATGTCTTCTTGCTTAGAACTTTTAAATTTGCTTTGAGTCATTTTTCCTTTGAATAACAGAAATCTTAGATATTTTCTGATCAGAGAAATAATTACATCAGAGCAATATATAAATAATTTGAAGCTTGCTTGAAGTTTGAAATGCTCTACTGTTTCCCGTGTCCATTAGAGTGTATAATTAAGAGGTAGTCTATTGGTAGAGGCTGTTCCATTCTCCTGATCCTTTTTGAAAAAGAATATATTTAAGAATACATAAAAAAAGATGCCTTGTCAGAGTGTTGTGTCATAGAGCTTAAATAATGTTACTCGAGAAGCAAGTTATTTAATAAAGTTTTTAATTTAAAGCTCAAGTATCTTAGGATAGAAGTTATTTTCTTTCAAGAAAGTGTTTTTCAAGACTAAAGAAAATAATATTTTTTCCTAAGCAGCTAGAAAAAATTGGGGAAAAACCCACAAAAGTGAAACAGATGCAATACTTACGTGTCAAGGTCGTATAGGCATTCAAATTCTGACTTAGTTCACAACCTTTTCTCCACTCTGAAGTGATATTTGTGGATGTTAAATACAAATGACTTGTTTTATTTTTATCAGCATCACATTTGTAAAACCACAAACCTATTGCAAGTAAATGTCCTTGATTTATCATTTACCTCCAGTGAGCTCAATTCAGTATGAAATAAAGAATATCAAACTGGCACAAAGAGACGCTCCTTGCTGAAACTGTCTGAGGCACATTCGTGCAAAAGAAAGCTTTGAAATATTTCCAAAATATAGGTGGTTAAATTGCCTCTAAAAAGAAAGTATTTAAAATCTCCCTTAGTGTCAGCTCCATACACGTCATATAACAGATGTTCCCATTCTAGATATAAACTCTGACACGTAGAATTAAAGATCAAAGGACACTGAGGAAAATTCTCTTTGACATACATTGTAATTGATGATCTGTGGACATATGAACTCACTTTGTACAGGAGGAACGCCACCGGCTCCTAATAAAAATTCCAAGAGCTACCACTTATTGAGTACTTAATACGTCAAACCCTTTATATAGAGTATCTGTTTTAAATCTTCCAATATGTTATAAAGTTTTATCTCCATTGTGTAGCAAGTGAAACTGTGACCCAAGGTGATTGGTCACAATTCTAAGAGCTAGTCCAAAGCAATGAGCTAGTGTCAAACACTGTTTACCCCATGTGTCCCTAGATTCAAGGCTAGGGATTTCGATGCTTTGCCATTTTGCCTCTGAACTAATATGACTGTTATGCAAATATAGTTTAATAGGTTTTTGACTAGACAATTATAAGTTCAGAGAGAACAAGACCATTTCATCTACATCCAACTGGATGTGCTGTCCATTTTCATTATTTTATTCACTCATTTGTTAACTCATTTATCAAGTATTTATGGAATGCAGCTCTCCTGGGCATTAGAAATTTACAACAAGACAGACAAAATCCCTTAGCTTTATGGAAATCACCTTCTAGTAAGGAAGACTGACAATAAGCATAAGAAAAATTAGTAATAACTAATAATAATCAAATAATTTCTCATAGTGATAAGTTCTTTGAAAATTATGAAATATGATAGAAATGGAATGAAATTAAGCTAGCCTGGTCCGAGAGACCTTTCTAGTTGAAATAACATTGGAGCTGATAAAATGCATAACTCACCTGCAACATTTTAAAGCCTAAATTACATACCTGTCAAGTCTTAAGTTTGGTCGTTGCGAATTCAGATTTGCTCTCCTTTTCTGTAATATTGCTTCAGAGGAAAAGTCATTGAGCTCCTCAAATGGGATGCATCCTTCTATTGCTAGTAGTCTTTTTTTAATCACAGATACTGCTTGATAGTAAGAATGGTTTCTTGAAAAGGATAATTGGCTCCTGTGATAGTATAACTTCAAAGAAAAAGTGTTTTCCACTGATGTTCCTCACCATTTCAAAGAGCCTCTGTTGCCATTGTTAGTCTTGTTGAACATGGTTCCAATTGAGGAAAGTGACCTGCTTAGTGGAAGAGGTGTGCCAATTCATGAGCTGGTGGTGAGTTTCTTTTTTCCCCTCTTATGTTAGGAAAAACATTAATCAACCAGGCAGGTAGATGGGAAAAATGTCTTCAGAGTACCCAATAGTCATTTGGGCACTGCTGTTTAATTGGTTTTCTTGAATTAAATAACTGTTCACAGCTTGTATGAACCAAACACTTCCCTAATATTTACCTTACAGTATAACAAAAAAGAGTTCAGGCTAAAATTAAACACATATGAACACAAAATTCCTCTTACGATGGTTAATACACTGCTCTATTTATTGCCTGCTCATTTCACTAAGGTAACCTTGGAGTTAAATTTTTATTTTTAATGTTTCCTGCTAGCATCTGATAGCATCAAATAAAAATTTTGTATATAGAGGCAGTTAGAAACTTGCCGTGCATGAGGGAGAATGTGTCACTGATGAGAAAGGCTTTAGGGATGTTCTTAGTTTGGAGGACAAAATATCCAAGGCCTATTAAAACTCTAAAATAGCATTTATAAATTGTAATTATGTATTATTTCACTATGGTCAAACTATGATTAAAATAATATTTATATTCTTATTACCAAAAAGGTAAAGCACATTTTTGCTTCCTATTAATTGAAGTGATATAATCTCTAAAGGCGAGAATAGCACCACCTGCTCTCTTTGCTTCCTTTAATTATTTTGTGTTAGTTTTGACAAGGTGCTACTGCACATTTATTGCAAAGAATTTCACTTCACTACTGCTTAGGCCTTACTGTGCAAACATGGCCAAACCTTGATCCTCCATGGCTTGTGTATGTGGCTTTGAAATAGCTGTATTTCCAAAACAAAACTCAAAATCTGTAAAAGAGACAAGATATGACAGGTGCCGTATACAATGAACAATTGCTAAAGGCAAGATTTGGTAACCAACATTTCTTTTATGTTAAATCCTTTATATCTTCTCTGAACAGTCATTCTGTCTTTCTGAATTTTTGTTCCACAGATGTTCAATCCTGTTTCTCTAGCATATTCTTTGTAAGATACATTAGGGATGGTTTAAAAAAAACTTTCCGGTTTTTCTGCACTTGCTGTGTCTTTGTAATGATGTTAAATAGTGTTCCTTTCTTCTCCAAGAATCTTCTAAGAATCAAGTATGACTTCATTTGCCTACCAAGTAACTTCAGCTGATTTGTTCAATTATCTGAAATCCCCAGAATAATTCAACATCTCAGCATGAATATGAAAACTTAGCTGTCCGTTTCTTATCCCTCCATTCCCAAAACACATACATGAAGATGAGAGTGTTTCCAGAGGAGCATGGATGAACCAGATAGCTTGAGTTACCTGTTACCTAACGATTCACTCAGGATTGTTCTCTACATCCCTGACCTCTTATCCACTATAAAAGAATAGTTAAGGTAAAAAGTACTTATGCACAAATTCACAAACGGTGTTGAAATAAAAACACATGACTCTAACCCTGTAAATATAGTAGGAATTGAAATATTCATTTATTTTTTCAGGGGCACCTGAGAAGGCTCGTTAGGTGTCTGCCTTCAGGTCAGGTCATGATCCCAGGGTCCTGGGATTGAGGCCCACTCTTTATTTTTCTGTAACTTCCATTTATGGGAAATTGTGACTTTTCTTGTTGAATGAACTGAAATTAATACTTTGTATTAATTAGGTGCTCAAAATAGCCTGATACTATATCTCAGACACTATCAGTGGTAATGTAAATCATTGCACATTTTTTGGATTATTTTCAGCAAGTAACTGTAAATACTTTAAAAAAGTACACCTCCTTTGACCTAACTACCAACACCAGGAATTTAACATATGGAAATAATGTTTAATTATATATATACGATTATATATTCAATGACTATATATAATATATTCAGTGATATATCTATAGATATAGATTTGGAGATATACATAGGGATAATATATATATATGTGTATATATATATAAAATATACATAGGGATAATTAGTAATTATATAGTAATTCATTCATAGATAGGAACATTCATTATAAGTTGCTCTTTTTTTTTTTTTTTTCTGCTTTTAAGTCAATGGATCATGAAGGTAATTTTTTAAATGCCTTCTTGTCCACCTCCAATCAATTGAGATTTTCTAGCTGTACCAACTACTGGGCAAAAGGCATTATATTTTTTTCTATCTTAATTCTACATATATGACTTGAAAGGCTTACACTTGAAATTAATACACACTCATAATGTACATTTTATGTTTTATAACAAGATGAAACTTGAATTCCTTCAACAGGGAAAGATTATCTTCTCGTACTACATTTTATGAATTTCAGCAAGTCAATCCTCTATTTCTGTACATGAGGGAAATAGAGTTGCTAAGAAGGAAAATGATTTACATAAGACCTACAGGTCTTCTGTTACACAACTGAGAAATTATGACTTGAGGGTCAGCATATATTCAAATATAGTACAAGCCTCCCCTTCACCACTGCCTGTCTATACAGATTTTAAAACATATCAAATATGGACAGATATTTTAAAACATTGCTTAAAAATAGTTCTAGAATATAAAACTATTTTTAAATAAGCATATATTTAGATTAGGACCTAGCATAGTGTTTGTCACGATATTTTTATTGGAAGGAAGGGAAGGAGAGAAGACCTCTTGACATACATGACTTTTAAGGTATGTCAGCCATACTTGAATACATACCTATAGCTAAAAGGACATAAGTAAACTTTACAAGTATCCTCTTTTTAAAGATCGTTTTAAGTATATTTGGATACAGAGGTTTTTAAAGCAAATACAAAGAAATATTGATGGATTATGATTTTTCCCACACATTAAGGATACTTGCTGGTTAAAATACTGTATTTTCCTTTCAATTTTATTTAGTGAAAAATAATTGAACACCTCTCTCATTATATATGACACACTCATTAATTACATTAACAAAGGTATGCTCATCTCATAGGAAGTTAGCTCCCTTGCATTCGCATTTATGTATGAATCTTTTGTGAGAAAATATGTGCTGATGAATCTAAATGTTTTCTAAATGAGGGGGTGAAGGTGATGTACTTAATCATGATTAGAATCTATAAAATGATAATCTTTATGCTCCTTTGAAAAATTGTAAATAATATCAAATGCCAGTGACATTGTTGAACTACTAGATACATTATTGGTAGGAGAATATGTTTATATAATGACTTTGAAAAATAATTTAGTATTAAGAGAAACCTGACTTTACTCATAACACCATGCCCAGTATTTTCGTTCCTAAGTACTGCCCTATATATTCAATCAATCCTTGTTTATGTGCACCAGAAGAAATATTCAAGAACGTTTAAAAAAGAATTAGTTTGTAATTGAAAAAAGAGCTAATAATCCAATAACTACCAGCATTAGAAGACATAAATAATTTGTTTTAATTTGTGATATAGCAATTCAATAGACTATTCTACAGTAAATATATATATATATGTGTGTGTGTGTGTGTATTTATCTAGATAAAACAACATGGATAAATCATAAGATGTAAATTGAGGGGGGGAAAAGTGAAGGATAGCATTGTAATTCCATTAAGCTATATTTCAAATGGAACAGAAAACGTTTAGGGATATAAACAGAAACAGCTAAAGAAAAGAAAAGAAACAATAAATAAATTCAATACAGTGTCTATTCCGAGGATGTAGAGATGTTAAAGGGATTGGGTGTATGAGAGCTTCAGGTTAATGCTAATAATCTTTTAACTAAAATGAGGGTTGCGCCCAGAGGCGATCGTCATATCTTTGTTATTTGCCCCTTACATATATTGCATACATATCCTTCTGTTATCTACTGACTATTCAATTTAGAAGAATGACAGAAAACTGTGTAATATTTGCTTAAAATAGGTATTTTTTTCTTAAATAAGACTCAGAACAAAATTTAAAAAGAGAATAAAACTGACATTATTACTTGAGATCCCTGGCATTAGTTATTCTCATTACCCGTTTGTCTCCTGTGGTGTGGTTGAGCTGTGGAATCAAACTTTTCCTATCCCTAGATCTTATTTCTGGCAGAGAGAACATTAAAAAAATAAAAACAAAAAACTGATGAGAACTAGAATTGCTCACTGGTAAGAACTAGAATTGATATCATTTTGACTCCCACAGAAGCCACATTCTTAGCCAAATTTAAGTCTGTATTTCTTTTGGAATAGATGTGCGTGTGTGTGTGTGTGTGTGTGTGTGCGCGCTTGTGTTTGTGTACAGGCACACCCGCCACATGCCTGCAAGGCGCTGGAACCAGCTCAGTGCTATCATCCATTCGAGACACCATTTTTCCATTCAAGAGCTGTGAAGTATTTTTGATGAATTGAATGGAACCTGATTGTTTAATGATATCTCACTATTACACAGTGAATTGTCCATCACAAGGGAAGTCAATGTGGTCAGGCTCCAAAGGAGAGGTATGGAAAGTAGAAAGCAGTACAGTCAACTCACACAGCTTTCTCCTTCCTGTGTTACAGCTCGAATTCAACACCCCATATCTAGCCTAAGGCTGGAGATTGAAGCAATGTTCAGTTCTTTAACTACCATAAAGTTGATTCCACCTAACACGAGTTCTGCAAAATAAGCTCTCATGGGCAAGTAAGTTTGGGAAATTCATTGTCAAACAAAGGTAATAGGTTTCTTTACTACAGAATATTTTGGAGGACATAAGACACTTAGCTGTGCGATTCTCCTGAGTGAGAGACCTGGTACACATTTTTCCTCAAATTTATTTGGTTCTGATGCCTTTACCCCTTTGGAGGATCATTCTATGGGATTATTGACTTGTGTAATAGACTTTGAGAGATGCTGCTGAAGATGGTTCTGTTCTCTACCTTTTCCTAGAAAGGTATAGTAATTAGAAAATTTAGGATATTCCAGTAGGATATTCGTTTCTATTAGGGGCTGACAGAATGGGCAGAGAAGAAAAATGAAGTGAAACCATACTTTTCAAAAATATTAGAAAAATATTTTATAAAAGCTTAGATTTTATTTATTGATCCCTTAAGGTGCTACTGAAGACTTCCTTTGCCTTTAATATTTCCTCATTGTCCTGTTCTACCTCCCACCCTGATCTAAACCCCGAAACATTAATCTGGACTCTAGAGTTAAAACAATAAATAAATAAAAGCAGAGGTCTCTGGCTAAGTTCACCTTCTTGTTAATCAGGTCAAAGAATTTTCACTTTAAATATAGAAGTGTGTCTCACTCGAGTTTCTCTACAAATATCCTACAGCCCACATCCTACTTGGCTGTTTTTAGATTCTTAGTCTTCCTAAGAGGATAAGACCAAGAGGTGAGAGAAGTCAGGTGAATGTTCTGAATGGAATGGAATAAAAAGTTAACACTCCATATGGAACTATGTTTTATTTAAGTGTGAAATTGGGAGAAAAATAGCCCGTCATGCTGTTGTTAGTGCCTTTTGGGTTTTCAGAATTTGAAAAGTTGTTTCACACAGACCAATTTCTTCCACAGCTTTACCAAGGCTGTGCATATGTAGAATTATTATTTTTGTTTCTACATAATGATTAGAAATGTGTAAGACACAGCAAATATAGATAACCTGTATAAAGTCACAGGGGTGAGAGGGTTGGATTAAATGAACCTTAAGAGTTGGTTCTAGACTTAACATTGTTTGATTCTATACTGTCACGATGTTCTTTCTAGTCATTATTTTCTTCTGGAACATCAAGGACATATGGCAAGAGTGAACACAACCAAGGTCATATCTCAGGAATGGTCTTGATACTTGATACCAGCCCCATGTACCACCTTGATTAGTCTCTAAATCAGCCATTCATTTTGGGTCAAATGTGCTAGCATGTGCTGACTGAGCTGGAGTCCATTTCTTGTGCACTTCCCCAGGCATGTAAAGAGGGATGTTCTTGGCCTTCAGTCTCCAATAAAAGAAGGTGGAATCCTTCCTGTTACTACTACATAAGACAAAAGGGCATTCAGAGGCTAGATAGATTAAAGAAATTAAATACACAAAACAAAGTAAATAATTTTGGTTCCATAATTTCTGTTCCATTGACTGGATGAGATTTATAGTTTTGTAGAACTAGAAAGCTATCATTCAAAATGGCTCCTCTGTATTTTATTATTAGTTCAAGCTTGTGCTTTGAAGTCCCCAGAAAATGAAGTTTGGTGGTAATGTCCACTATTGGGTGAAATTCAATGGCAAATATATTTGGTACTGACTCTTGGAACTTCCCCATGCGTTATTTGTATACAAGAGCATGGGATGGATAATCAGATGTTGAGATGAAGTATCAGCAGAAGTGTAGAAAAATATAGAGAAATGATCTATCTTTGTTCCTTGTGCTGAAACCGCTCTGTAGACTGAGAACTGGAAGCCATTTTTTTTTGGTAGTAAAATATACCTCTGAAAGAGATTAGGTGACCTTTGGCACTATAAACTTGTAGAATGGTAAATCCAGTATTTTCATGTTTGTGTTTCCTAAGCCTTGGAAACAGTTCTTATAGACTACTCTGAAAATTATTCCCATTTCATAGATAAGGAGGCCATATCTCAGACAGATTAAGTAAACTAAACAAGATTAAACACCTGAAATGGCAAACTCAGAATTCTGATTAAAACGTTTCTGACTCCAGAATTTCTTAAACATTAAGGCATGCTGTCCCTAAATAAATCAGGAGCATCTCTTAATGTAGATGGCTCTTCTGAAGCCCTGAGATATTATTATTTACCCTCTGTGGACAGACAGTTACCCTGTGCTCCCCCACTTACTTATCTTACCATCAGGCACATGTTAAACCATATATAGGTGTGAAATTCAGGATGCTGGTATTCTTTTCTACCTGGAAGATTCGAGGCAAATCACAACCCCTTTCAGAACTCAGTTTCCCCTTTCATTTAATAGGGAAATTATAACAGATGATCTTTAAGATCCCCTTCAGGTTGAACACTGTTCAAAATACCACCACAATTTTCTCTTGATGCCAATACATAACTCTTTCATAAAACAGGATCATACAATAACTAATTAAATACATAACAAATAAAAAAATTGCTGTGACGGGGCACCTGGCTACCTCAGTCAAAAAGCCACACGGCTCTTGATCTTGGGGTCATGAGTTTGAGCCCCACATTGGGTGTAGATTATGTAAATAAATAAAAAATAAATAAAATTGCTGTGACATTAACACTTTTCAACCTAAATATTATAGATCTACTTTTTATCCATTTTAAATGTTGTATAGTACTCCATAGAACTCCATGCTATTCTATAATGCACCAAGTTCATTTAGTCCTACATCTATGTAAGGGCCTTTCTATTTCCAGGGGTGTTTGGTTTGTTTGTTTTTGTTTTTACAAATAAAGTTGCGATATATATACTTTATTTAAGTTGGACATATTCCTAAGATTTCTATTATTGCTAACTGGGGCAAAATGAAGTAAACATTTTAGTTTATTGACAGTTATTTACTGGTGATTATCTAACATATTGCAATGATTTATGTTATCACTGACTGTGTTTGAGATCTTATCAGGCTACTTTGGGCTGCAATGAACAGAAAGCGTCAATTTAGTTTATTCAATAAAAAGACCCACTATCTTGCCCAACTTGAAGTTCAGAGGATGAAAAGGTAGTCTTCATGTCTTTCTTCTCCTGCTCCCCCATTCTTACATAGCTCTCTAAGGTATTGCAAGAGGCTGCAACTCTTCCAGGTGTCTGTTCTAGACCTGATACCATCCAGATGCGGAAATGGACATCTTAAAAATTTTTTTTTCTTTGAATATAGTTGACACATAATGTTACAGTAATTTCAGGTATGCAACATAGTGATTTAAAATCTCTATATGTTATGCTGTGCCCCCATAAGTATAGCTACCATCTGTCCCTGTACAACACTGTTACAGTGTCAGTATATTATCTATGCTGTGCTTTTTATTTCCATGACTTATTCATTCCATAACTGGAAACCCGTATCTCCTGCTCCTTTTCATCCATTTTGCCCATGCCCCTATCCTGTTTCCTTATGGCAGCCATTGGTTTATTCTCTGTATTTATAGGTCTGATTCTGCTTTTTGTTATTCATTTGTCTTTTAGATTACACATGAGTGAAATCATATGATGTTTGTCTTTCACTGACTTAATTCACTTAGCATAATATCCTCTAGATCCATCCATGTTGTTGCAAATGGCAAGGTCTCATCCTTTGTTATGACTGTGTAATATTCCTGTGTGTGTGTGTGTGTGTGTACCACATCTTTATCCATTCATATATTAATGGACACTTGGGTTGCTTCCATATCTTGGCTATTATAAATGCTGCAATAAACATAGGGGTACACATATCTATTCAAATTAGTGTTTTCATTATCTTTGGGCAAATACCCAGTAGTAGAATTATTGGGCCATATGGTATTTCTATTTTTAATTTTTTGAGGCACCTTCATACTGTTTTTCACAGTGGTTGGTACCAATTTACATTCTTACCAGCGGCACACAAAGATTCCTTTTTCTCCACATCCTCACCAACAATTGTTATTTCTTGTCTTTTCAATTTTAGCCACTTTGATAGACGTAAGGTGATAGGTCATCATGGCTGTGATTTGCATTTCCCTGATGATTTGGTGTTGAATTGTATAAGTTCTTTATATATTTTGGTACTAACCCCCTTACTGAATACATCATTTGCAAATATCTTCTCCCATTCAGTATGTTGCCTTTTCTTTTGTTGATGGTTTCCTTCACTGTGCAAAAGATTAGAAATGGAATTCTTGATCTGTTTTTTAAAGAGTGTGCAAATCTGCAGGATTTTACCAGGTTTTTTTCCTCTTGCTGGCCTGAGTTGTGTGAGAAATCCATGCTTAAACCAAGCACTAGAAATGGATTGACTCAACAAGTTTCAACCCTGGAAGTGCAAGTAGGGCCAGGATATTCCACAGTGTCTGAGTATGCTGAAAAAGATGAAAAACTAAAATAAATTTGATTGTTTTTAGAAATAAAGAGGCAGTTTATTGTGGTTAGGCAAACAGCAAGTCTGTTATTTTCAGTCTTGGAAGGGCAGAGGTTGCTCTAATCTGACAGCCATAAGGGTATCACATAGTTGTTTTAATATGAATTCTCCTGGCTACCAGTGTGATTGTCTTTTTTTTTTTTCCATGTATTTATTGGCCTTTTGCAATTCATCTTCTGTTAACTATTATGTCATTTTTTCATTCTGTTGGAATGAAATACTTTACAGTTATATGAGCTCTTGGCAGAAGAATATATTAACACTTTTGAGTAAAATAATTTTTTAAAAACTCATAGTCTATAAGTTGGACTTCGATGTCTTTTATGGATCACTTTTTATGAAGGTTTCCATTCTCCTGACTCCCACCTTTTTGGATTTTTGTCTTAAGAGACTATAGGCTATAAAAATATTTTCCTGTAACTTTTCAAATAAAATCTAATCCACCTATTTATTTACTTTGCTATAAGTGTATTATAATGAAGAGAAAGTTGCCATAAGGAACTTATTTATTAGAATAAATGAAGCATCACAAGGCAGGACTTGTTAAGGACCCAGTGACGCCTTCCCTGAGCCCCATCTCAATACAAATGTGTTCTCCTCTGTGTTACTACTTCTCACTGCAACTTACATAGTTTCTGTATTCCACTTACTACACTGGTTGGCTCATATTTCTTAATATGTGGTTTTTTGTTTAATATCTATCTTCTCAGCTATAAAATAAGCTCAAAGAAGGAAAAGACCACCCCTGTTTTATTCACTGCTATATCTTCAGGACACACAGAGCACGTTGCTCAGCTCATAGGACTAACCTGGCTGGCTCAGCTCAGTAGAGCATGCAACTCTTGATCTTGGGGTCGTGAGTTTGAGTCCCACATTGGGTATAGAGATTACAAGAAAGCAAGAGAGAGGGAAAGATAGATACTAGGTAGGCTTGAAAAGATTCTTGTGTATTGATCCAACAGTAGAGGAAGTCCTTTAGAGTGTAAACCTGTCATCAGAACTGGATCCAACTTCATTTATTCCACTTCACAAATGGTCTGTTTTCCTCCTGGTCTTGTCCTATGTACTTCTGTGTAGGAATTTAACTCAACAATAACCTTTGCCACTTGTTAATGTCTTTAGGGGGTGGTAAATAACCTAAGGCAGTATGGAAGTAGTTACACAGAGTTTAGGTTTTTCATTGAAGGGGGTACATTCCATATGTAACAAAGCATAGAATTTTTAAAAACAAAATAGAATTCAAAAGTTGAAAGATTATAAGTGCACTAACCTTTCAGTTGTCTGGGCTGGAGATTTAGAATTTAATACCCTATCAAACTGTGTAATGTCCGATAAGTACCAAAATATTTGACTGAAAGCTGTTGCAAATAAGTATCTTTCTAAAGTATATTTATATTATATATTTTTAAAGATTTTATTTCTTTGAGAGAGAGAGAGCATGTGCATGTGAAGAGGTAGAGGAAAAGGGAGAGAATCTCAAGCAGACTCCCCACTGAGCATGGAGCCTCACATGAGGCTAGATCTCACAACCCTGAGATCATGATTTGAGCCAAAATCAAGAGTCTGATGCTTAATGGACTGAGCCACCCAGGTGCCCCTCTAGAGTGTATTTATAGAATTTCTGATGACATATATAAGATACTAAAGTATACAGAGCATAAAAAACACCTTGATGATTCAGTTTAATTTTACAATGGCCGTTTATTTAATGCATAGATGTGCATGAATCAAATAAGAAACACAAGGATTTCTTTTGACTTGAAGTTTTTCTTTAAGGGCCAACTTGAGCCATAATTGAAAGGGTAGAGGAGGGAAGGAAGAAAAGAGACATGGCAGAGTGGAAGAGGATCTGAAAGAACTTCTTCTCATAGCATGGAATAATGTATGGGGATATAGCCTCTGGTATCAAGAAGATCTAGCTCCCAGGCCAAGTTCTGACACTTAGCTGTTGTGTTACTTTGTAAATACAATTTAATCTCTTTAAATTTTAGTTTTCTACTTATTTGTGAAAGTGACAAAACACTGCTCCCTATTTCAAGGAGTTGTGAAGACTGAAGGAGATCACACACATGACCCAGCTGAGCTGGTGCTTGGCACAAAGCACTCACTAATCCTCGGGGTCCATGTTAGTGACCATGTCTGTACCTCGGGACCCTGACCTCTGGTCATAGTTGATTTAACAAAGGCCTGTATCTTATACACACTGGACCAGTTTTTCTCCCTCTGAGAAATGTATCTTTCCTAATAGAGAAAAACACAGAAATATTAGAAGGCTGTTGGCCTGTTTCTATTGCCCTTTCATTATATTAGGCGGTCACTTATCATTTCCAGACATCAAATTATTTTTAGTGAAATGAAGAGGTTTGATTGAATTATCTGTCACTAAGATTCATTCAACAAAAAACTGTGTATGGTTGTATTTGAAAACAATACTCTATATTTTATGAATCATTCTCCTTAGTTTTGGGGAAATTTGATTCTCAATTCTGCATATAAGGTAAACATGAGAATAATTAAAATAACCTTGAAAATACCAAAATAGTCCATGAAATTCATTTTACTCAACAATAATGTCACATCAGACTTGGTAGAACGTTCACATGCTTAGTGGCATGTAGGAAATGAAGATAAATAAAGCCATAAAGAATTCAATTACTTAGTCTGCTTCCTCTTGGGTGTACGGTATGTTTAACAATAGAATCACGGGGAAAAATCACCTGGTCTTTACTTTCTCCTTTTTGAGCTTTCATTCTCTGGCTCTCAAGTTTGTGCTCACTCTCTCTTATTTTCATTTTCCACCCACTGTGATTACCATTCTCCGTGTATAGATGATATACATGTCCATATCTTTCTNGGTTGTATTTGAAAACAATACTCTATATTTTATGAATCATTCTCCTTAGTTTTGGGGAAATTTGATTCTCAATTCTGCATATAAGGTAAACATGAGAATAATTAAAATAACCTTGAAAATACCAAAATAGTCCATGAAGTTCATTTTACTCAACAATAATGTCACATCAGACTTGGTAGAACGTTCACATGCTTAGTGGCATGTAGGAAATGAAGATAAATAAAGCCATAAAGAATTCAATTACTTCGTCTGCTTCCCCTTGGGTGTACGGTATGTTTAACAATAGAATCATGGGGAAAATCACCTGGTCTTTACTTTCTCATTTTTGAGCTTTCATTCTCTGGCTCTCAAGTTTGTGCTCACTCTCTCTTATTTTCATTTTCCACCCACTGTGATTACCATTCTCCGTGTATAGATGATATACATGTCCATATCTTTCTCATAAACCTACACATAATAATAGGTGATTGATGAATGTTAAACAAAAATCATATTTAAGAATTTAAATGTTTTAGGGGCACCTGGGTGGCTCAGTCGTTAAGCATCTGCCTTCGGCTCAAGGCANATTCTCCGTGTATAGATGATATACATGTCCATATCTTTCTCATAAACCTACACATAATAATAGGTGATTGATAAATGTTAAACAAAAATCATATTTAAGAATTTAAATGTTTTAGGGACACCTGGGTGGCTCAGTCGTTAAGCATCTGCCTTCGGCTCAAGGCATGATCCTGGAGTTCTGGGATCGAGCCCCACATCAGGCTTNATCCTGGAGTTCTGGGATCAAGCCCCATGTCAGGCTCTTCCGCTGGGAGCCTGTTTCTTCCTCTCCCACTCTGCCTGCTTTTGTTCCCTCTCTCACTGGCTGTCTCTCTCTCTGTCAAATGAATAAATAAAATCTTAAAAAAAAAAAATTTAAATGTTTTATGTTTACAGTGAGACTGTAACGTCTAATGGNCTTGTGTTCCCTCTCTCACTGGCTGTCTCTCTCTCTGTCAAATGAATAAATAAAATCTTAAAAAAAAAAATTTAAATGTTTTATGTTTACAGTGAGACTGTAACGTCTAATGGACACAGCAAATCATGTATAAAAATATAGTTATATTGTAATATTAGCAGGAAGTGTTCACTATTATGATATTACTCATTATATGCTTAGTATTATGTTAAGTACTTGATTGGAATTATTTTATTCCTAATGATCTGTGAAGTAGTTAGCAGTGTTACCTACCTTTTACAGATGAGAAAACTAAGGCTCAGAAAGGTTAAATAATACGTATTAAAACATAATTAATTCAGAGCTAGTGAATTTTCAGCCTATATCCAATCAGTTAATTCTGATAGCCAAAATATATTCTTTCTAAGTGTCCGTCTACCATCCACTCATCTCTTTCTCAACTATCAATTTTTTAACTTTACTAAAATCATGTTATTACATACCTTTTAATCCTGCTTATTTAGCAAAATGTCACTAGTATTTTCCATGTCACTAAATAATACAGTCTTATTGAAACATATATTTCCTTGTTTTTAACATTGTCTTATCTTTCATTAAATGTAAATTGTGCTATTTTTATTTTCTTGTTACTTAACCTATGCCTCAATACAAATTAATCTTGAGCTTTTTAAAAAATTCGAGAAGCATAGCATTTTACTCAAAAATTATTCATAAAATAAGTAAAATGTGGCTCTGAATATAATTATGTATTCATTAATTAAGTATGCTTAAGAACAAAGCAAAGAAAAACAAAAACAGTCCCTTTAAGTAGCTACATATCACACTGGAGTTTGAATTTTCCAGGAATTTTTTGTTCATTTAAATACTGAAGTGCAAAATCTGAAGTAAAATGATAAATGACCACACGGGTCCTCCCCCAGCATTTGGAGATGACAAGGTTAATATGGTCTAGAGGAAAATGAAGAATGTTTGAAAGCATAGATTTTTATGTTCAGAAAGAACATTTTGTTTTTCATATTTCTTTGCTCATACTAAGAGCTTAATGCTAGCCTAGTTGAAATGAACAAGTTTGTCTCAAATAGAAATAAAACTTATAATCACTGCTTACATTGCTGTAGACTTAAGGTATACAAAGTACTTTTTAAAAAGTCATGAAAATAAAATAGTTGGTTGTCAGTTGGGTAATTACCTGGGTAGAATCAAGATTCCAAGAAAGAAATAAGACTATCTGAAGGGAAGAGTAGGAGGTAGAGACTGTTACCAACACTGTGGTTCAAACCAAGTTGTATCATTAAATTATACTTATAACCAACCAAAACTACCTAACTGAATACCCGCCACAACCTGCCTTTCAGTCGTAAGCACTCCTTCCTTCTGCATCCCCAGTGTCGTAAGTGGTAACTGGCCGCCTTCCGTAACTGAAGAGTTAAATGGCAAGACTCAATGAAAAGTAAGTTATCCTTTGAAGACTGGATAAAATAGAAAAGAATTTCATATATTGCAGCATATTCAAGAAGTACTGAAACACAAATATTTTATGGTGACAATGTCGACCTTCTTAAGCTATAAACAAGTTGTTTTCTTGTGGTTTGGGAGAGGAAGATGAGGTTTTGCAATTTAGAAATCAGCATTTCCTATCCTGACTCTGTTATTAATTAGCTGGGTAACTTTGGATCAGTCATTAAAACATCTCTGGGCTTAGGTTCTCTTTTTTTGTACAAGGAGAAGTGTTGGTTGGATATTTTCTAAAATCAGTTTCAGGCCCCACATTATATTCCATGACTTTTTCATTGAGTAATTTGATAGCGATTAACGCAAATATGGGGAAGGTAATAAAAGTATCAAAGTATCTGGGCACCTGGGTGGCACGGCGGTTGAGAGTCTGCCTTCGGCTCAGGGCATGATCCTGGCGTTATGGGATCGAGCCCCACATCAGGCTCTTCCGCTATGAGCCTGCTTCTTCCTCTCCCACTCCCCCTGCTTGTGTTCCCTCTCTCGTTGGCTGTCTCTATCTCTGTCGAATAAATAAAATCTTTAAAAAAAAATCAAAGTATCTAATTTTATGAATAGAACATCAATGAACTACAATAATTTCAAAAAGTTTTAATGGATATTCTATTCAGTATCAAATTCCCACAACCAGCCATGTGTAATCTCTTAGAATGTCAATAAATACTCATCTTCTTAAATCATTTTTCCAAAATGTACATACAGTATCCTGAAAGTGAACACCAGGCTGCCCTCCTGTAACGGGGATAAGGACAAAAATCATGGCTTAGTCACCTTTATATTGCCAGCACCTGGTGCAGTGTCTGACACCTTATTTTATTATTATTATTATTTTTTTTTTTTAGAGAGGGAGAGAGAGGTGAGGGGAGGGGCAGAAGGAGAAGGAGAGGGAGAAAGAGAATTTTAAGCAGCTCCACACCTAGCATGGAACCGGATGTGGGGCTTGATCTCACAACCCTGACATCATGACCTGAGCTGAAATAAGAGTTATGCACTTAACTGACTGAGCCATCCAGACATCCCAGGGTCTGACACCTTAATTGACAATCAAAAGTTCTTGTTAAATGAATGAATGCATGAATCGATAAACTAACTTGACACATACTGGTTTGCTTAGATGTCTAGAGAGTTAACTCCAAAAGAATCTTCTATTAGAAAAGGATTCAAGCGAGTTGGAATAAACTTTAAAAATAAGTGAAATAAGTAGCTGCTTTATTAATATGAATTGAGCTAATGTCAAAGGAATTCTCTCTTCTAGTTATTGTCATAATGTTGTGTAACCATCACCACCATCCGTCTCCAAAATGCACTTTTTCTTTTAAAACTGACACAATACCCATTAAACAATAACTCCCCATTTCCTCCTCATTGCTGTCCCTATCAAACATTCCACTTCTTGTCTGTACGATTTTGACGACCCTAAGTATTCATATAGGTGGAATCGTGCACTTTTTGTGTGTGTCTTTTTATGACTGGCTTATTTCACTTAGCATTGTGTCCTTAAAGTTCATCCATGTTGTCACATATGTCAGAATTTCCTTCCTTTTTAAGGTTGAAAACATTCCATTAACTATAGGCACCACATTTTGCTTATGTATTTACCTATTGATGCACACTGGGATTGCCTCCACATTTTAGCTATTATGAATTCTTCCCTTCATTTTAGGCCACAGGGCTGGAGTTCAAGAGAACGAGTTAAAGAGAATGATAGAAGTTCCTTGGTAAATTAGGGGGACAGAGGGATCTGCATATGACTCAGAATTGTAACAGTCTAAAGACAAGAGGCTATGACTAGAGCTTTCTGGTAGCGGAGGAAGAGACTGCGTGCATTGGAAACATTCTGTACTTTCAGAGCTTGGCAACAAAATTGTGTTTTCCATGAGTCAGATATGGCTCCCAGGAAAGCGGGCTGTCTTGAAAGATTCCACATAAAGCATTTCTAATTGGTACAGAAACTGAGACCTACCTGGCAATGCACAAACTGAGGGAATCATCACCACCACTCAGATGCGTTGTCTATCCCAGAAAACTTAGGTGGCTCTTTGTGGGATATCTCTTAAGAACCCTCAAAAGTGCTTGATAAGAGAGAGATAGTAATTGTGTATCTAAAGCTCTTGCACTAGATTCTAATATACTAATTGAGTGATATCTCCACCCCCACTCCCTGTTAAAAAAAAAAACAGTCATAAGTTGTGTACATGCTTGCATGTGTTTGCTGTGTTTATATGTGGGTTTCCCTGTTAGGGACAGAATGAGGGAAGGTATACCAAGAAAAAGCAGAAATGTCCATTAGTCTCCCCCTGCCCTTTTCAGATTTCTCTTCCTGAAAAAAGTCTTTTCAGTGCAGCAGCAATGTTCTACATTGGAAATTGTTTAGAGTTTTAGGTAAAGTTGAATTGTACATATTAATAACTGGTAAATATCTATTCATTTGTTAGTTGACAGTGCGGGGGAAAAGCTGGGAGATGTGCCTGGAATTTCATGGGGAAGAAAGAAGAATGAGTGCATAGAGAGACTTGAAATGAATTTTTGTGAAAAAAGATTTTGTAGGGACGCCTGGGTGGCTCAGTTGGTTAAGCATCTGCCTTTGGTGCAGGTCATGATCCCAGGGTTCTGGGATCAAGTCCCACATTGGGCTCCCTGCTCAGTGGGGAGCCTGCTCTTACTCTGTCTGCCCCTCCCCCTGCTTGTGCTCTCTCTCTCTCTCTCTGACAAATAAATAAAATCTTTAAAAAAAAAAAAAGTAAAAGAAAGATCTTGTAAGAACCTATGTCTTAGATAGACTGAATTTGTTCTATAAGGCAGTTGGATACTATGAAACAGAAAGGAGACAAGGGAAAGGGCTTATGTGCCAAGAGTGAGCACGAAGAAAGTTAACTGGCTAAACTGTAATCTCCCCAAGGGCACAAAATGGGTTTAAAGTAACCTTGTTTAAATGATGCCCATGCTGAGGCCTGGTAACTCCTAGGTACTAATAAATTTTGGTGAATGTTGTTAAATACTAGGAAAATAGATAATGATAATAAAATATAATTATTGAACTTAAAATATAGGCCATAAATTGTGTAAATTAATTATATACTAATTTATGTAACCCACACAGCATTATTATTAGCCCATATGCAGATTGAGATAAATGTAAAAAAAAAAAAAAAACCAAAAACCCAACAAAAAACAAAACTATCAGTTGTGCCCTAGGCATATTAGTAAAAATTTCTAATAAGACTTAAAACATGGATTAATTTTTCTTTCTGAAATCTCTCACTTTTTGACAAAGGCAGTAGAAAATTTCACCTATTTTCTGTAGCTTTAAAGAAGCCATGTTTTCTTTTAGGTATTAATTTTGAGGTGCTGAAATTAGTTTCCTCAATAAAATAGTCTGATAATTTTAAGCTGAATGTTTTTATAGTTTGGTAGATCCATATTTTTTCAAGGTTTTCACATTTGTTTTCTGCTGATGCAAACTGTGTCATATAAACTGTGATGTTTCAACAATTATTGTACTTATATTTGTGTTTTCTACCACAATTAAAATTTTTAAAAAATGAAATCATTTAAAAGCTGATTGACCTTTCAACTGAACAAAAAAAAAAAGGAAATTAAATGCATTTGAAGAATGTCAAATTGTCACTATAATCATTTGCTGTCATTTTCATTTGTCCTTATTTTCCCCTGTGGTTTACAATCCTCTTGTACGGGTACTTGATTCTGGAGCCAGTAGGGGGGAGTTCATACTACAGCTCCAGGCCTGTCTGTCCCACCAGTCCCATCCACTAACATTGTCACACTAAATGACACTCCTGTGACTCCAAGTCTGAAAGAAATTCCCTGGGAAGCACATCATTAGCCTGGGAAAAGTCTGCTTTACTGTGTCATGATTGCCTGGAACATCTGAGAATCATTACAAGGTAATTCACAGCATCGATCAAAGTCTTACATTGTGCACCATGCTAAGTAAATGTTGAGAATGCCTGCAATTTGAGGCCCAGACTTCAGAACTCATGTATTTGTACATTCTATTGGACAAAGCAAATTTGAGGTCAACCCAGATTCAATTATGGGGAAAAAGACTCCACCTGTGAATCTGGCTCGTTCAGTACCCTGAGCAATGAGGTGCTTTGAGTTTCCCATGAGACAGAAGGAGACCGAGACTGAGATAACCAAGCCAAGGGTGCAATAACATAGACATCAACCCTGTTAATATCACGCTGTAATGGAAGGGGCTCACCTATTTGGAGGAACTATAGATACTCCATCCACTCCACTACCCTTAAAATGCTGTTGGAATTATAGGTCACTGAATGTTAGAACCAAAAGGATCCATCTATATCACCTGTATCATCCCTCATTTTATTGATGAGAAAATAAATCTTGAGGAAATGAAGTAATTTTCCTAAAGTCAGAGTTCATGACAGAACCTGACTCTGGACTCTCTTCTTTGTATTATATCATGTTGCCTCTAAAGTTTTCTTACAGCTCATAATTAGAGAAGACAATAACTTTTTCAAACCACCCTCATGTTACTCAGAAACTGTATACTCATGCTTAAGAGTTCAGTTTTCTTAAATCATATTGCCTGTGTTTAAATCTGCTCTGCCATGAACTCTATAGTAACTCTGTGAGTAATCTTGGGCAATAATTTAACCTCCCTAAACTTTAATCTTTCCATGTGGAAATTGCAAGGGAATTGTACCTGTCTTGTAGTTTTTCAAGGAGGATAAAATAACGCCTGTCACACAGCACTGTGCCCGATGCAAATTATGCTTATTGATAAGAATGCTATTTATCAATAAAATTTAATATATTAAAGTGATATTAATATACAGTGAAATGGTTAGATCTTAGTGTAAATTTGATGTTTTATCAGTAATTAAACCTACGTTTAATAACTTTCCTAATCGAGATAGAGAATATTGCCTTCATCCCAGAAATCTCTCCTGTGCCTCAACCCATCAATTCATATCTATTCTAGGGAAGCTCCATTCTGGTTTAGTCACATAGACTCCTTTTGCTGCCCTTGAAGATCATACAACTGGAATCTTTTATTTATTTTTTTGTTTATTTATTTATTTATGGCCTGGCTTCTTTTGCTTAACATAATATTTTTGAAATTCAACTATGCTCTTGAATGCATATATGTATAATATGTGTGTGTGTATATTTACATTGTGTGTGTGTGCGCATGTGAATCAGTTACTCTTGAGAATATCACTAAATAATGCATTTTTCCTTTTATAAATATGGCATGGAATCTGATTATCCATTCTCCTATTGATATTTGGATTGTTCCAAATCTAACAAATCTTCTACAGCCTGCTTGTACAGGGCTTTTTTTGGTTGGAGGGGTGGGGAACACATATTTTTATTTTTCCTTGATAAATACCTTGATGTGGAATCATTTTGTCATATGGCAAGTGAATATTTAACATTGTAAGAAACTGCCAAAATCTTTTGCAAATGGTTGTACCATTTTACATTCTCATCAGAAAATGTAGGAATTTTAGCTGCTCTCTACACTCAAAAAATTTGGTATAGCCAGTTTTGTTAATATGAAGAGGTATCATTGTGGTATCATATTTTGTTGATGAACGCTGACAATGAGAACCTTTTCATGTACTTATTAGATACACATTTTTTCCCTTAAATGTCTATTCAAGTATTTTGACCATTTTTATTAGGTTGTTGGCATTTTCTCTAATTAGATGTAGGATTTCTTTATGTATGCTGGATACAAGTTTTTTACTGGATATTTTCATTGTTAATATTTTCTCCCTGTATGTGACTTGCATTTTCATTATTTTTAGTAGAATCTTTTGATGAACAGAAGTCCCAATTTATCAATGTCATAGTTTATGCTAAATTTTTATACCTTCTCTAAGGAATTTTTGCTTACCCCAAAGTCGTGAAGATAGTGTTTCTTTCTAAAACCTGTAATTTTTAGCTTTTGCATGTACAATGGAATAAAAGACAAAGGTTTTTTGGTTGCTTTTTTGTTTGTTCTTTAAATTGCCTATTTTAGGGGTGCCTGGCTGGCTCAGTCAGTAGAGCATGTGACTCTTAACTTTAGGGTCGTGAGTTCAATCCCCATGTTGGGTATGGAGCCTACTTAGAAAATAATAAAATAAAATTTTCCTATCTGGTCCAACATCACTGTTTTAAAATACTAAGCTGTACCCTTTGAAATGCGTCACTTTTATTGAAAATCAAATGTAGAGCTCATTAATTTATTCTTTTTCTAGCTTTTAAAGCCAGAAGCTTAGATAATTGATTTTAATTTTTCTTCTCTATATATTGACAGTTAAAACTTTTCCTCCAAGTCGTGCTTTAGCTCACAAAACAAATTTTGAGATGTATTTTCATTTGTTTTGAGGTAAATGTGGTTTCCTCTTTGATCTATGAATTATTTAGAAGTATACTGTTCAATTTTTTAAAATTTTTGGAAATTTTCTGCCTATCATTGATTTTGAACTGAATTCTGTTGTAGTAAGAGAATATACAGTGTAAGCTTTCAAAATTTGAAATTTATTGAGGGTTATTTTATGAACAGTTGAAAAGTATGTATATTGTTAATTTACTCTGCAATTATTGAATGTTCTGTGAATGAGAAGACTTTTAATATTGCCAACTGTGATTGTGGGAAAATCTATTTCTATGAGTTTTTGCTTCATTTCATTTTAAGCTCTATTATTAGGTGTGTAAAATTTTATAATATTTATGTCCTCTTGATGAATCAATCTTTTTGCCATAAGAAATGGCGCTTTATCTTTTCCTTTTTTTTTTTTAAAGATTTTATTTATTTATTTGACAGAGATAGAGACAGCCAGAGAGAGAGGGAACACAAGCAGGGGGAGTGGGAGAGGAAGGAGCAGGCTCATCAGAGGAGCCTGATGTGGGGCCCGATCCCATAACGCCGGGATCACGCCCTGAGCTGAAGGCAGACGCTTAACCGCTCTGCCACCCAGGCGCCCCGCGCTTTATCTTTTCTAATACTCCTTTTATTTCATCTATTTTCAGCCAGGATTTTGCTATTTGTATCCTTGTCTCATTGTTTTCTCCCCATTCTGTAATGTTTCGTGATGGCTTTTTCATTTATGAATTATTTTTTAGTATTTGGTTTTAATTTCTCTAATGATTTTTAGCTATACCTTTCTATGTTATTTCCAGTGGTGCTTTAAGGATCGCCATATTCATTTTTAATTTATCAAAGTCTATTTACAGTTGCTATTATGTGACTTCATGAAATAGAAGAAACTTGGAACAGTATAACTTAACCCCAGCTCTGGGATATGTCGTGCTACTATACATGTATGTGTTATAAACTCTAAAAAGAGCTGATATAATATTTGCACTTAAAAGCCAGGTCTCTTTTGAAGGGAACACACTAAAATATGTGTTTTTTTCTTCTCTCAAATATTAACCATGTTCAGTGCTCTCCAATTGTATAGATCTGGGTTTCCATATGGTATTACTTTCCCTCAGCTTGAACAATTTACTCTAGTATTTCTATCTCAGCTCTGCTGGTGACAGATTCTCTCAGCCTTCATTTATTTGAAAATGTCTTTTTTTTTTTCTAATTTTGAAGGATCCATTTACTAGATATAGAATTCAATGTATACATTTTCTTTCAGCACTTTAAAGATGTCACCCACTGTTTCCTGAGCTTAATTGTTTTGATCAGTCAACCATCATTGCATTGTTAGCCTTTAGCAATTAATGTTTCATTATTCTCTGAATATTTTTAAAGTTTTCATTTAATCTTTAGTTTTTAGATGTGTGACTATAAAGTTCCAAGAAGTAGTTTTCATTATGTTTACACTGCTTGGGGTCCACTGAGTTTCTTGGATCTAATGTAATATTTTTAACCAATTTTGGGAAATTTTTTTGGCCATTATTACTTTAAATATGTTTCTGCTTTATTCTCTCTTCTCCTTCTACAGTACCTCATTAGGAGGCTTGATATTGTCACACAGGTTTTTAGTAACTCTTAAGTTTTTTTTCAACATTTTTCTGTGATTTTTATGTTAGATAATTTTTATTGATTTATCTTCAAGTCTACCGATTATTTCTTCTATCCTGCAATTGCCATCTGTTATTAAAACTCATGTATAAACTTTTCCTTGCAGTCATACATTTCAGTTCTAGAATTTTCCATTTTTAAAGAGTTTCCGTTTCTTTGCTGAAAGTCCCTACTCTACACTCATTGACCACATAAACATCATAACCATGCTTTCCTTTAAGTCACTGAAGTATTTCAAATAGGTGACTGAATATCCCTTATTTGCTAATTGCATCTCAGGTTTCGTTGGTTTATATTGAATGCTATTTTTTAAAAAAATACGCGTCCTATTATCCTGTGCTTCGTGTGTCTTATTTTTTTTTTTTACCATGCATTAAAGAATTTTACCATGTATCAATACAATTTATATATTATTGACATTCTGATTTTTAATAATCCTCTAAAGAATGTTGATTTATTTATTTTTTTATTAGGAGTTAAGTTATTAGCAAATGACTGTCATCTGGTGCAGGATTAGCTTATACTGTTTTCAGGTTAGTTTCAGTTTTGTCCTTAGGTTTAGAGTAAATCCTTAGTCCTAGAATGCAGAAGGGCTATGGTCCTTCTAGGGTTTTTAAGGAAAGTGTAAGGTATTTATTATGATCCTCTAACTTGGTGGATTCTGACTCAAAACTCGGAGTCTCCTGCGATGAGTGGAAGCTGGAATCCAGGCTTCCTGGCTTCTTTTCCCCCTTTCACCCAAAAACAAACATCTAAGGGAAATTTGCATACAGATTTAGAGTCTTACCTCCCTTTGCTGTTACTTTTTTTCTGTGATTTCTGCCCTCAGTGTGAGAGGCTCTGGAAGCCCCACACCCTCCTTTTAAATCTCAAACCAGTAAAATTACTGCCTTCGGATTCTAGCCATCCTGTCCCTCTGGGATTGAGGGTTTTGCTGGAAGGTGGGACTTCCCCTGCTAATACCAGGCAAGTTCATGGCAAAGAGGGAAAAATTGGTCAACCTTTAACTGCCCTCAGTAGAAAAGCCATGTACTCTTACATCTCCTCCAATTCAGTTTATCTTTCTGTGGTCAAATATTCAACACTCTCTGCTTACTTTTGGTGGTAGTTTTCTAGTACTTCACACAGTTTATTTTATATTTTGTCCACCACTTAAAATTATTATATGCAGGATGGCTAGCCAATTTCATCATTATCAGAACTAGAGTCTAAGTAATATGTTATAATTCCCCAAGTGATAAGAGATTTGGTATCAACAACCAAACTGATCCTATTTTGACCTCATAATTCACTTTTGAGCATAGTAATATGATAATAGTAATAACATGTCAAATTAAAAGTAAAAATAAAACTTTATTCAGGAATAAAACTGCAGAATGAATCTCCAGCATATTGAGAATGCCTTGCTTGGATGGCAGGATGCAGGTGGTAGATTTTTCCTTTCTATTTTATAATAATTTTTAAATTTTAATATAAATATATGCACATGAATAATATATTATTTACAATGAAAGTATAAGCATCATACATAACCACATAATGGTTATTTAAATATGCATTATAAACATACTTTCTTAAGTATGTAACTAAAAGGTAATTAAAAAATTTTAAAAAATTTAATAAATTAGAAAAAAATTAGTGGATGTCTTAAAAGTACCAGTAATTTTAATATGTATTGCAAAATCTTAAAAAATACATTAAAATTATTTTCTTCAGAGCACCCACTAGATAGGAAAGATCCACAGAGGCAAACTGAAGTCTAGCCAGGAATAGTGCAGGTAAAATTGTACCCAAATAACTATAAAAGGTAAAATTTCCTCCACAGATTCTCTTAATATGCGGAGAGGTATTCCATTTTTAAAATAGATTCGAATTTATGGAGATCATTGTGATACCGGTAAGGGATCAGTATATGAATTACTACTTTGTGAATGTGATAGCATTCATTCTTCCAGGTTAATATGCTTGTCACTGAACTTGGGGAAAAAAAACTTATGTTGCAAAATTGGAGATGTTTTGTATGGTAGAAGACAGAATTGTCACATCAACTTTTTACATGGTATGAAACAGTATTTGTAACCTAATGGCCTGCCTGTGTTTGGTGTGTCCTCCTTTGTGTTTTATAAACTAGGATATTTCACATAATTTTATTCCCATTTACTCTGGCAACTCTAACTGGAACAGAGCAGTGGCAACTCCATTCGATGGGGGTGTAGTCACTCAGCAAGTGTGTATGGTTTCCACCACTTTACTGATTCAGAAATAGCCCTTTTCTTTCATTTATTGCCCTGGCCTGGTTTTGGTAGGCATTGGGCCTTGGCCTACAAAAATAAAATAGAATACCTTCACTAAAAACAAAGATATAGCTATTAACAACCCAGCACCTTTTTGTAAATAAATGTAAATGAAGGAGGGTCAAAGTTCCTCACAGCTGCTGCAAGGAACAAGAGAATTACAAAGATAGGGATTTACTTTTGTTCTCCCTCTATTTTAATCACAATAGAAAGAAGTCCATTGACTGCTGCCTGTGAATAGTGTTGTTTTGATTGGATTTTGTTCAAGTGCCATAAAGTGAGGCAGATTTTTAAAGGCGTGCAGGATTCCAGGTGTGTCTGTTTGGCCCTGTTTGCTTCCTTGTCAGAATGAGTCTCCTCAACTTCCATCATTAGCAGGAGCTGCTAGTAATTCTGCTGTCCTTGGGCAGTTCTTTGGGTTGTGAATGGAGTGTGGACCTACTGGTTTCATGTTCTCTTTGAATGCCTCCTGGACTCCATACTCAAGTTCCCTACCTGGAAGGCTTTCTTCCTGTAGAAAAGGCACAGGTTTGAAATGACTCCCTGCTATGTATCAGCAAGGGGTCTGATTTGTCCTCTTCACTTGTATTTCTCCATGTACATCTTTGCTATAGTCTGGACTCTGCAGAAAACTTGAAACACTCTTTCACTTTCTTCTTTATGATGATGAGTAATGGGATTTCCTCAGTGGCAGATGAACTAGGATGGCACAGAGGGATATCTCGCATGTATCAGTATCCATGGTAACATTCTAAGCAAGAAGGAAGCGTGCTAACACGACTCATCCACCCCACAAATTTTCAGGATTGTCACCAAGCAGAACAAAAAAAGTCAATCCTCACACAGCAAATAGAAATCTCCTCATATTGTTAAATGTCCTTCTGAGCATCCGCCTTCATCCAACTCTCTTCAAAAAACAGCCCCTGTTTTATGGTTTGTATACTCTTCTCAAGCAGCTGTCAGTGCAATTATATTTTGCAACCTTCAAGTAGTTTGTGTCTTTATATTTTCACTGGGGATGGGGAAGAGCAAAGGAAGGCCTGAACCCTGAGGAGCATGGAATTTTTTCATGTCTTTTAATTTTATCAGTGTTTCTCCTTTCATTCAAATTGAAAATTCATCAAATCTGTTTCCCTACAGGATGTTACAGAGAAAGTAATTCCTCCCCCACTGTCTGCCCCTCCTCCCCCCGCAGTGTAACCATGATTTCTAAGACTGCATGATTTTAATAAGGATTCTTGGCAGATCTGATGAGACAAACCTTCTGTCATTGGTGATACAGTTTGCTGGCTTGTTAAGGCATCTCTTGTCTCCATGAAAGTCGGTCCTTCCATGCTTGTGTGTGTGCAGTAAGTAGTTTAAAAGCGCTGGGAAGACACCACGCATGTGTTAATTCGCGCTGCAGCAGCGAGCATCTCTTCCACTTTGACCTCATAGTTAATCTGCGTGATAGTTAATCGCGCAGAGACTCCTTGAGGTTTTTTAAAAATTTCTTTTAAACACACACACACACACACCCCTAGCCCTGCCTTCCCACTCGAAAAGAAAAAAGAAAAGAAAAGAAAAGAAAACAGAGCAAACAAATAAACAGACCTAAAATGATGGACCTGGGAGAGAATGTGTGAGCGTGAGGGTCATGAGTATGTGTAGAGTGTGCGCGCATCTCTCTCTCCCTTATTTGTCTCGGTGTGCGTCTCTCCCAGTACCCTCCCCCTGCCTCAAATACATTATTCCCCCAGACTTGGAAGCCGCTCCCAGAGCTGACGCTTTGATGGTATCTGCAAGCGTTTGTACTGATCTTATTTCTGCCCCCTGAATATTAATTCCCAAAGCTGGTGGCAATACAGCTCCCCAGTGACGGGACCTACTAGAGGCAGGTGGGGGGAGCCACCATCAGATCATAAGCATAATAATAATACAAAGGGGAGGGATTTCTTCTAAAACCAAGAGACTAGAGGCAGAGGAGGAAAAAAAAAAGCGATGAGTTCGACAAATATATGGAGCACAGGAAGCTCAGACTACTCGACTCCTGTATTTTCACAGAAAATGACGGCGTGGATTCTGCTCCTGCTATCGCTCTACCCCGGGTAAGATCTGCCGTTTTCAGCGTTGTTTTGTTCCGGAGGGGTGGGGGAGGGGGTGGAGATGTGGAACTAGGGAGACCACCCAGATTTTAAACACTGGTCTAGGATATGGGGTTATAATTTAGGGGAATGTGAAAATATAGGGTAGAAAATGGAGGGAAGAAAGAGGAAGGTCACTTTCGTTTATTTATTAATTTATTGGATTTTATTTGTTTTGTTTTAAAGTAGAAAAAGCTAACGTCATAAAGACTTTGTGTTTGGGGAGTAGCATTTTGATAATACTGCAATCTAATGTCGAGGTGGGCTGTGCTAATACAAGCCGGCATTTGAGGCCATGTTGGAGGCGTTTTGGGTGGGGGTCTGGAGGAGAAAACTGCAAATGGGATCCTGGAGAACACCCAGGAGATGTGTGTGTGTCTCTGTGTGTATGTGTGTGGGGGTGAGGGCTTCTGTTCCTGTAAAGCAAAGTATTGCTTGCTCCTATACCTGGGCATTCTTTAGATCAGTCAGCCAGATTTTCTATTCAGCCCCATTGACCTGGCAGCAGATTTCCTGATGGGCAAACATGGTTCAGCACCAGGGACAGCAGTTCTAGTTAGGGCCAAAAGGAAAGAGGCTTATCTAAACCCATAGGATTTCTAATTGTATGCAGAACATCCCTATAGTACAGGCGGAAGGCCAAAGGAGCCAAGGAGCACAAATGACCTCTGGGAGCCCTGTTCTGATTTCCCTACCCCCTCCTTGAAGATGGGAGGGGGCATGGGGTGAGAATGTAGTTGATGAATGCATAGAGGGTATATGACTAGAAAAGACTTGGTCTTGCTGCAATGTTGAAAAAATAAGCTGAACCAGGTGAATGTTAAGCCAGAATTGTCAAGTTATGCATTGATGCCTTAAAGCCTTGCTGCACTAAATGGAAAAGATGGGAAGGGGGGAGATGAATTCCCCAAAACCCTGAGCCAGTGTATGCTCTGAAGTGTTTTGCACCTAAATTTTCTTGAACTTCATTGTACCAGAAGTATCAGGGAATATTCCTCCACCTATAGGTCATTATTTATCTACACACCTAAACAGCCCATGGCACCACACAGACACATTTCCTCGGGATGTCCAGCCAGGACCAGTGGCAAGTTAGAGGCTGAATATTTACATTTCTTGCTTTCTTTTATACTGTCATTTTGAAATAAACTCTATGAGAATTACTTTCATACCCCCCACCCCCATCCCCAAAAAAGAAGATAAAAACTAGCTATAGAAGAAGTCAAGCCATTGCCTTAAGGTTTTCATGGGAGTTGACACTCTTATGTAGTAGTTGTAACAGAAGGAGATAAAAGGGATAGGAGTTAAACTATTATTTATTTTAAAAATTCTAGTTAACGTCTCTGGTCCTCCATTCTCTAGAGTAGGTAATGGGAGATGCAGATTTCTGATTAAGAAGAGACCCAGGGAAAATAAGGTGTGAAAGCTTTTTTTTTTTTGAGTTTCTAAGCAGAGACAGGATCTGCTTAATTCTTTCAGCACTTTTTATACCTTTCTCTTTTACTTTAAAATAGAATGTGTTTTCATTAAGAGTATGAGATTAAGTAATTTTCTCAAAAGTGGAAACAGCCTTTAACTGGAAATGTTTCATGTGCAGTACATTTGAGTGGAATCTTAGGAAAAGCATTGTTTATTTAAAATTTGCATATATATTTTTCTGTTTAATGTTATGTGTAGCTCTTAATTTGTTTCAGAAGTTAGAGAGTTGATAGTTATGGATAGAAAATCATTCTCATATTCTTAGCATTTATGAAACCTGTGGATTGAAATTTAGGCAGTACATAGAGAAATAGGTCTTTCCTTCCTACTCATGTCTATCTTAGTAAACAGTTTTTTGGCTAAATAGATGAATACATTATTATTATTTATCTCCAGTGTCCTTGTTTTAATGAAAAATATGTAATTTTATTATTCATAATGGTATCATGTTTAAGATGTCTTTTCATTGCCACATGACTTTTCCAGTATTATGTAAAAAGTAAAACTTAGTGATATATTTTAATTTTTAATTCTTTGCATACTAGCCTAGATGAGCTTTGTTAATAGTTCTGAATAATGGAATCTATGTGTCATGTAAACTCTCCAATAGGATTTTCACGTTTTCTCAGTAATGAGAGGGAATGGAGTCATTGCAGTTTAGTGCAGAGAATGCGATCAGAGTTTCAGTTGCTGCAATCCCATAAAAAAAATTGACTGGCTGAATAGGGCTGGATGGAAATAGAAGCTTTGATGTCTAAAGCTGATTCTAAAGAAGGACAAAAATCATCTGGGAAAATGTGGGATCCTGGGAGCCAGTTTAAAAGAGGCTTTTTGGGTAAATAGTGGCAGTAGAAGCACCTAGAAAGTTGAAGAGGAATTCAAAAAAAATTTCATTGACTTTTCCATAACTGCAACGAATAAGTTTTTCTCCTTTACTAAAATGATTAAATTTATTATATTGTGTTTATACAAAAGTAAAACAAGGAAGGATATATACCATTGAAGTGAGGACATTAATAGCTAATATCTCTTATGTGTGAAATATTAATTTCTGAACCTCAAAGTTATATAAACTGTCCTGTATCTCATATATAGTGCTATCAGAAGAATCACCAGAACACTTGCTAAAATGGAGATTCCTGAAGGATTCTGAATCATATGTCTGACATGGAACTCAGGAATATTCATTTTCGACAAGTACCCTTGACCACACGTTGAAGAAAAGTGGTATTTACTTTGCTGATTTCCAAAAGTTTATTTTTCACCAAATTTAATATTTACAAGTGCTTTGATTATTGCTACTTCATTATTCAACTGAGCATAATGAGTCAATTTCACATATAGAATTTTTTATTTGAATGTCAATGGGCATATTATACAACCACAAAGGATAAGGAATACCTATAAAGAACTTTAATAAATGCAACTCATGTGAGGAAACATGGGTTGAAAAAATAAAATATGCATATACGTATGAATGTGTAATTATATTCACAAACTACATACATTCCATGTATGACTATTCATCCATACAGGTTTTAAAACAAATCTCACAATTTTATAAACTCTTTCAGTGTAACTACATTCTGTCAGTAAAAATATGTTAACAAGAAGAAATAGAGATACAACAGAAAAATTTTCAGAATAAATAGGAAGTGTTAAAAGTACATGTATTTTCATTTCTATTAGAATAAAATAAGATTTTTATAACAAAATTTTTTTTTCAAGGATAGATTGAGTGGAGATCAATTTGACTTTTTGATCCTCAATGTAACCCTTACTTTGACTTGCTAGCACTGAATTTTAAAAAAGAAAACCGAATTAAAGATTCATAAATATTTTCTGTGCTTAGCTGTTGCCTGAACAGAAAGTCATCGGGAGACTTTTCTTGTGAGCTGCTAAAGTTTTTTATCCCATCACCAATTTCTTTCATAGTTTTTATGTTCTTTCATGTAGAGGGGATATTGTGATTCTTCACTCTAACCCTGTTAATTAACAGAATTAATTTCTACATACAACCTGACTCTGTCCTATCTTTCCAAATGCTCCACTTGGTTTTATCTAGAAAAAAATAATTTCCTCAGCATACTTAATTGCATAGTTGTAGATACAGCATTTCAAATAATCTACCCTGAGGTAAACATCCACCTGGGGGGGGGGTGGGAAGAAAAGGAATATTATCACCCAGTGTTTCTCAGAGTCCAGCTGCCCACCACCCTCTAGACAAGACGTTTAGACTGTAGGCAGGAATTTAAGAATTGGCTTTTAATGTAGTTATGGAAATGTTTCTCAGATATCTTAGACTTCATTTAGAATAAACTTCTCAAAATAATTGAATTACAGACTATTTAATGATTGAGGTCTGTGTTCTACACACTTGAAATTTTTTTTTTAAAAGATTTTATTTATTTAATTGACAGAGATAGAGACAGCCAGCAAGAGAGGGAACACAAGCAGGGGGAGTGGGAGAGGAAGAAGCAGGCTCATAGTGGAGGAGCCTGATGTGGGGCTCGATCCCACAACGCCGGGATCACGCCCTGAGCCGAAGGCAGACGCTTAACCGCTGTGCCACGCAGGCGTCCCTACACACTTGAAAATTTGCTTCCACGTCAAGAATTTTTCAAATTGCAATTAAGACTAACTTAATCTTTGCTGTAAATATGATAGTAGGTCTATGGCTTGTTGTCACTGTCATAATTTCCTAGCCATTCCAAGACAGGATTTTCACAGTTTAAATACAGGTAGGCTTTGCTAGAATGACACATACTTGTGGTTGAAGGGGAACAGATGACATATTTTTGTCTCACTACAGTCTTTGGTTCTACAACCAAACTTGAGTTCATGGCAGGGTTTCAGTTACTATAAAGGATCTTTCCTTAAAAAGCATTCTTGTTTTCCCCACTCTTATGTTATTTGGTATTCATATGGTTTTCCTTATGAATGGGTGGAGAGTGTTATATCAGTGCTACTTATTTAGTGTGTACGTGGCACTTTATCTATAGAGTTATACAATTTTTATAATGATATAGAATTATTACCATATTTTGCACTCTTATCATAATACTATAGGGATTAATATGATTGGGAGTTAAATCTTATTTTTACTCTAAGCCACTAATGTGTGACTTAAAGAAGGCTTTTTATTTTCTTGTAAGGGATATTTATTCTCTAGAATATGGGAGAAATGAATAACAACCCTCCCAGTAAAGTCAACTGTAGAGGCTTTTTATATCTCGAACAATCCAAGTATTTTCTTACCTTTGGAGAGAAGAGGGCTGGTTATACTTGTGTAGCTTGGATTATTGCCCTAGGAATGTGGGTAGGAGTCTTAATCCTGCTCTACAACTAATATTCAAGAAGACTTGAACTAGTGCCTTAGTTTCTCCATATCTCATTTCCTACAGCTATCATGCTATCTTCCTTATCAAACTCATGAGACTAGAGAGAGAATAGGAATGTGCAAGCAAATATTCTCAGAAGAAAATGAATCCCCAATTTCTAGTTGTAACTTCATATTCCTTTAAAATTAAAGCTTGTGTAATTTGATATTATCACATGCCAAAGTTAATCAAGCAGTTGCTTGTATGATTGAGGTGATTAAAAATGTCAACTATAAATATTTACATATTGCAGATAGGAGTGCCTGGGTGGCTCAGTCAGTTAAGCCTCAGACTCTTGATTTTGGATCAGGTCATTATTTCAGGATCCTGAGATTGAGCCCCACGTGGGGCTGCATGCTCAGGGCGGAGTCTGCCTGTCCCTCTAATCCTCCTCTGTGCCACCCCCGCCCCCTGCCCACACTCAGGGCTGTGGGCGTGTGTGTGTGTGTGTGTGTGTGTGTATATATACATATATGTATATATATATACATACATATATATACATATATATATATATATATACATACATATATATACTGAAGATAGAGCTATCCAGATATTGAAGTAGTAATATTATTTCTACTTTAATATTTAGTATAGTTGCTTCCATTACGTCTTCCATTTTTTCTAAGGATTTCTGTAGATCTTCAATTTCATGTCTTTTATTAGATGATACTTAAAATCTGCCTGAATTTCCTGATAACGGATTTATTGAACATGCTGCACTTAGGTTTAGTCTAGAAATATATTTCTTTTCAAATTTCATCTGTTGAATCTCTTTTCCCCATACCTGGACAATATCTAGGGTAAATCCCATAAATTTTCTATTCATTTGAGTGTTTAGAATAATCTCATTTTTAGGTATTAAACTCTCATCTAAATTCATCTTTCAATCTCCTATTGGGTTTTGTTTTATTTTTTCTTCTATTCTCTGATCAGGCTTAACCTAAGATTTCTTTAGTCTGACACTATTTCTATACTTTTTTGTTAGGCCTTTCCTTCTCTCTTATTTTGTTGCTCTTGACTTTTTTGTGAGATTGGAAGGAGGGAAAGAAGATAATTAAAGGAGCAGAAAGATCTTAAATTGTGTTATCTGGGTGACAGATACCTAAATCCTGAGTTATTTTTTCATGGGGGTGTTGGATGGGTTCCATGAAGATAACCCTCTTTCTCCTTTCCACTTTCAAGGACCTCCAGCATTGCACTATTCCCTGACACGAGTCATGCTATATGATGGCTGATGTCAGAATGACACCGCTCAGCTCCACTCCAAAATACATCCACCATGATTCTCTGCTAGCGTTATCTCACTAAATAGACAATTTTTAAAAGATGATTCCAACATAACTGTTTTTTTGACATCCATTTAGCTTAGGAGAAGGAAGGAAGGAAAGAAGAATGCATGGACTGACGGATGGACTCAGCAGAACTGTCTGTCAGATTCTGGAAGTGAAGGTCTTTCTCAGAATCACTATTAGTGTTATTCAAACCAGCCTATTACCTTTAGATTCTTTCAGGAAAGAATCAGGCTATAGTAGTCATTTGGACTGCTCAGATTATAGAGAATATAGGGCCTATTTACCTAAGAGTTCTCTATCTACTTTGTGATCATAGAGCACTAAGAAGCAGGTATGGAAGTTTTCTATTTGGGGTAAAGATAGCAATTGCGCCTGTTAGTTTTCCATCACAGTAGACATCCATGAGTGGATTTCTTGACTTCTTTTTTTTAAAAGTGTCTCTGTGGGAGGAGGGAATATGAAATTGTACAGCTCTTTCTACTCATAGGCCAATAAACTTCTTATACAAGAATGCCTCTCTAATTGCATCCCTAAACTTCAATTATGTGGTGACAAGGTAGATGAAAGAAAAGAAAACCACAACTGGTTTTTAGCCTTCTCTAGAAAGTTCTGCCTCTTTTTGGCAGCCTTCCACATTTGTACTAAATGAGAGTCTAACACTCCTCACCTGTTTTTTTTCCCCTGTTCTGAGACATTGGTTATGATAACAACAGGGAAAGTATATTTAATATTCTGTTCCCTATACGATGTATTTCTCCGAAATACCCACTGGCTAATTCACCTACTTCAAGTCTTTGTTCAAATATTAGCTTCCGATGAGGCCTATACTGAACATTCAGTGTAATATTGCAAACAACATCCAACCTTATACTCACAATTTCACTTATTCTCATCTATGTTTTATCCTTCCTTATATTTGGGCTTTTGTAATTAAGTGGATAATTTTATACTATGTTGCCTACTGGTTTATTATTTCTACTTTTTATTTTCTGTTCCTCCCAGTAGAAGCCAGGATTGCTGAAAGCAGAGACACAGTTTGGCTACTTATATAACCCAGGCTTTTAGAGAAGTGCTTTGCCTCTAAAAATGCTTAATAATTATTTTTTAATTAAATAATGAAAATTGCGTTTTATTTTCCCTGAAATTTGTCGTCTTTTAAAAAAGAAAGAAAAACCTTTTTATCTTCCCAACAGTATCTCATTCTAAGTTTAGCATCTATAGCTGCCAACAAAAACAAATAAGCCAACAAACAGGTCCTACAGTGGAGTGTGGTCCTTAAAGAGTATAAGCTATGGAGCCACACTTGACCAGAATTTAAATTCCTATCCCTAACATTACTTTCTGGCCCTCAGTTACCTTCATATAGCCTTTGTCTTTTCATACAAAAAGAAAAAAAAAGATAGTAATTCTTCAGAAGTTTGAGTAGTAATTGATAGGATACATGATAAGGGCTTTACCCATGGTAAGCATTCCTTATATGTTGTCGTTGTTATTGTTTTTGTTACTAGTACGAGGTCATTATTTCCTGGGGATTGTCCTAGAAGCAGAATTATCTTCTCCACCCCTGTTAAAATCAAAATTTTGGGAGAGTACAAGAGACGGTTTTTTTCTTTTTTTTTTTAAAGATTTTATTTATTTGACAGAGACACAGCGAGAGAGGGAACACAAGCAGGGGGAGTGGGAGAGGGAGAAGCAGGCTTTCTGCTGAGCAGGGAGCCCAATGAGGGGCTCGATCCCAGGACCCCAGGATCATGACCCGAGCTGAAGGCAGATACTTAACGACTGAGCCACCCAGGTGCCCCAGGAGAGGGTTTCTTAATAAAAATTCTCTAATTCTTCAGTCCCCTACCTTGAGTTGTATAAGATAAGAAAATGGGGGAAAGTTACCTAAGTTTTTAGAATGCCTATACCAGTCATTCATTTTGGATCATTATTGTAAACTTAATATTTCTAACATGTAGATTAGATCCCAGTATAATAAGAAAATAAATGCTGACACATGGAACTTCTTCAAGACAGCTTCCTTAATGATATGCAAATAAGGATCTTTTCCAGAGATAGTGTGAAACCACTGTCTTTGAGTTTCTGAGCAAAATTACTCAACCTATTATTCAGAGCAAACCTGTGTTGTTACTCTCGATGGCAACATCTATATTAGATTTGAAATGGAAGCAATGGGTTGAATCTGGAGAGTAAAAAGGAAGGAGACAATCCAAGCTGATATTTTATTATTCAAGGTCATGACTAACTTCGTTTTTCTTTGTGCCTAATAGGTCTGATCATAGAATTAAACTCAACATCATCTGTCACCTAGGTTACTGAATCAGTCACTGAAAGTACCTTTCTGATGCCAGTTTTGCTGTCTTATTAATTTACCACACAGCAGAGAGACATTTCTCCTATCAAATATTTTTCTTTCTTTTTTTTTTTTTTAAGATTTTATTTATTCGTCAGAGAGAGAGAGAGAGAGAGGGAGAGAGAAGAGGGAGTGGCAGGCAGAGGGAGAAGCAGGCTCCCCGCTGAGCAAGGAGCTTGGGACTCCATAGGAGGACCCTGGGATCATGACCTGAGCCGAAGGCAGACACTTAACCAACTGAGCCACCCAGGCATCCCTCAAATATTTTCTTAAATAGAGACATAATTGAGATGTAATAAACTGTTCAGAATTTAGGTATATAATTAGATGAAATTTTTTCAGATGTATGCAGTAGTATAACCACTGCTTCTATATACAGATGCATACACACACACACACACACACACACACACACACACACACAGTTTTCAATATATATTAGTTTCTGTCACACCCGCAGGTTTTCTTATGTTCATTTCCAGTTAACTACCTCTCTAGTCTCCTTTTCCTCGCTTCTCCTGATAGTCTCACTTGTGATTTTTCTCACAATAGACTATTTTTTTTCTGTTCTAGAGCTTACACTGACAAAATTAACAGTTTGTCTAGCTTCTTTTGCTAAACATAATGTTTTTGACACAATAATGTTGCATATATTGAGTTCCTTTTTATTTTTGGGAATCCCATGGTATGAATAATAACATGTTTACCCGTTCTCCTCTTGATGCATATAATTTGAGGCAGTTTGGACAAAGCTGACATGAACATTACTGTACAAGTGTTTCTTTGGCCCTTTTCTCATTTTTCTTGTTGGAATTACTGGGATGTAGAATTAATTTATTTTTATAAGAAATTATCAGAACAGTTTTCTAATGTATGAAAGTTAAAGTTGCTACAAATCCTTAAAACTTTAGGTATTTTCTGCCTTTGCATTAGCTATCTATTTCTATATAAGCAGTTATCCAAAACATTAAAAAAAAACAAAAAAACCCAAAGCCAAGCCATATCTTATAAGGCTTCTGAGACTCAGGAATCCAGGAGTGACTTAGCTGGATGATTCTGGTTCAAGACCTCTCATGAGGTTGTAATCAAGTTGTTGAACAGGGTTCTAGTTCTCTGAAGGTGCTGGACAAGCCATTCTCAAGCTCACCACTATATTGGCAGGAATCTCCATTTCCTTCACAGGTGGCCACTCCATGGTGATGGAGAGGTGGAGTGAAAAGAAAGATACAAAGAGAGGGAGGGAGAGGAAGAGAGCACTTGAGATAGAAGCCACAGACTTTTGTAATAAAATCTTATAATTGTGTACTATCACTACTGCCATGTGGTATTAGTAACACAGAACAATCCTGATACATAGTGGGAAAGGTTTAGGTGAATGTGTGAATACCAGAAAGATAAGGATCACTGGGGACACTGCAGAGACTGAACTAAAGTCTTTTGGATTTAAACCATTATAGTGGGAGTAAAATCGTACCTATTCAGGTTTTTTGTTGTGTTTGTTTGTTTGTTTGTTTTGTGGGGGGCTCTTGTGTGCGAACAGGTGGGGGGAGGGGCAGAGTGAGAAGGAGAGAGAATCTTAAGCAGCTTCCATGCCTAGCATATAGCCAATGTGGGGCTCGATCTCACAACCCTGATGTCATGACCTGAGCTTAAGTCAAGAGTGGGATGCTTTCCAACTGAACCACCCAGGTGCACCTCAGGGTTTTTTGTTTTGATTGATTTTATTATTGACTTGTAGGAGTACTTTTTGAATTTTGTATAAAAATCCTTTGTCAGAGGTAGTAAAAATACTTTTCCAGTCTTTGGGTTTATTATTTATTATTTTTAAAAAATAGTTTTTTACTTGAGGGGGGAGGGGCAAAAGGAGAGGGAGAGAATCTCAAGCAGACTCCCCGCTGAGCACAGAACCTGATTTGGGGCTCAAGATCATGACCTGAGCTGAAATCAAGAGTCAAACACTCACCCGACAGCTACCCAAGTGCCCCTACTATTTACTAATTTATTTAGGCGAGCAAAATGTTTAATTTTAAAGTATGATTTGTCATTGTTTCTATTATGGTTAGTGTTTTTTCTGTCCTAAGACATTTGCCGCCTCCAAATTTGCAAAAAATCTTTTCATATTTTTTCTAGAGGCTTGTATTTACGGCTTTCTCTTTTAGCTCTAGTATCCATCTCAATGTTTTATTTTTTTTTCTTTTAATATGTTAGCGAATGAGATTCATTATCCCCTACATTTATCTAGTTGCTTCAGCCCCATTTTTTGAGGAGATTTTCTTTTACCTCTTGACATCCATTTGAACTTTGTCAAAATGTTATTAACATATGTCTAGGTCTATTTCTGAAATCTGTATTCCATTCCATTGAGCTACTAGATTATTTGTATGTCGGTACTATGTGACTTTGATCATTGTAGCCTTACAGTAAATCTTGAAACCAGGCAATGAATATGAAATACAACCATAGGTGTTCTTATTTTGCAAGACCTGATTTGTCTATTTTACATCTTTTATGTCCTTATATATTTTTAGTAAATTTTTCAACTGCTACAAAAACAAAACAAAACAAAAATGTCTTGCTGTGTCTATTGAAATGATATTGAACATATAAATCAAACTAGAAATTACTGACATTTGACCATGTTAAGTCTTCCAATCCATGGACATGGTTTATCTTTCCATATGTTCAGGTGTTCTTAAATTTTTCTCACTATTTTATTATGTATTTCAGTGTAGGCACTTTGTACATTTTTCTTAAGTTTATTAAAATATTTTGTGTCTTATTTCAAATTATATGCTTTTAAATTATTTTCCAAATGTTTATTACTATTTTACAGAAAGCAGTTTATTTTGTATATTTCATATCCCTGTGGTGTTTGTTCTAAAGCTTATTCTGGTAGTTCTCATAGATCCTTTATGATTTTTTATATACAATGTTGTTATCTGCAAATAAAAGTAGTTTTACCACAGAATGACTTCTTATAATACAAATATGGTTGTTTTATTGCCATATTAAACATTTGCAATAGCTCCCCTTCTACCATAAGATCCAATTGTCTTAACTAGACTTGTAGATAATATACCATATATTTGTTATGCAAAATGGAGACATTTTTCTAGTGAAAGAGGGTATAATTATTAATACTTGTGTCAGGATCCCAGGATTGGAACTTTCTCAGGCAAACTGGGCATGTGATGACCCAATATGGTCCTTCATGATCTGATCTCTGACGACCCCTTCAGTGTCAGTTCCCGATCCTTCATTGGACCCAACTCGACTGTCACACTGTATTTTATTAGATTCCTTCAAATGCTGGCTTCATTTTCCTACCTCCTTTAGAAGTACTACTTTCAGAGCTTCCTACCTCTCTTCCATTTTCTTTCGAAAATTTTCAAATTCGTTTGAAATTCTTCAATACAGAATTTTCATCAGAGAGATGTTTTAGGATTGAGAGACGTTTTTATTATAAATCTTTTCTATTTCATGAATAAAAAGGAGCAGTCATATTGAATGATATTTAGCTAAGCTAATTATTATATTTGAAAACATGAAAAAATATTCAGTAATAAAGCCCTCCTGAAAGGGAAAAACAAAACAAAACTTTCCAGTCATACCAGGTCACCTCACCAGAATCTTTTATGTAATAAAATAAACACCAAATAAAATCAACCAGTGCCATAAACCAGGACTGTGTTGGCCATCAAATACTCCTTGAAACATATGATTTTTCAAGTACTCTTGTGGTCAACAGGCCATTAGCAGTGTTTCCTAGGTCTCACATGATGGGAGCTCCTTTTTGTAGATCTGCTACCATTTCCATATGCAGCTCAATTTCTCTGAATGAGTATCAAAGTGAGCTTTTTAGAGAATCACAAAAGGAGGGAGAGATTTTCATTTTATTCTTGGACTTCAGATTCCAAGTAATCTCCTAAACCGTTGCTTAGTAGATGTTTAAGTATCAATGAAATTTATCAGAAAAATGGGCATAAGACAGAAGTCGGGACATAGTGCTTACATACTCTGATTTAGGTGATCTGAATAGTGCCCTTCTTAATTCTTATTTATTTTGGGAATCACGTTTTTGTTTAGTTCCTAGTCACTCTGTTCCTGGCACTATGCTGGAGGCTGAAAAGCATTGAATGAGGCAAACCTAGTTGTTGCTCTTGTGGAAGTTATTTTCTAGAATAAAGATGTGCTTTTAAAGCAAAACACTATATACTATATATTATAATCATACTCTGATAAGTTTACTTATAGACAGTGTTCTATTTTATATTGATTTTTCACTTACTGCCTCTGATTTAAGGAAATTGTGTAACCAGCTGTACATTTCACACTCAATCATTTTTTTAAACTCATAGATCCATGTGATTCTGTCCATTTTCTCCTGGAAATAGGCTAACGTGGGATGTCATTCGACTCTTGTTAAGCTTTAAAGTGCTATGTTAAATGTGGAATGAAAATAAATGCAAAGTGGACAAATTTCTTCCTCCTTGTCTCCTGCCTTCCTGCCTTAATTAAATATCTGTTGCATTCCTAACACTTGTTTGGCATGGTGGGGGTTGGAGTTGAAACAGTGAGAGAAACTTCTATCTTCTTAATCCTCTTAGACCTTGCAGTCTAGGGACAAACAATAAACAAACTGAAAATAGAGGTAAAAGTTGAAGAAATAATTAAAAGTGTGATGGGGAAAAGAAAAGAATTGCTTTAGGTAGCATGGTCAGGAAAGGCCATTCTGACTAATGGGTAAGAAGTTGAAGTTACATGAATATTAAAAAAAATTCGGCCATGAAAAGATTCAAATGAAGACTGTTCTCATCATAGGTAACAGCAGGTGCAAGGGACCTGAATGGAGTAAGAACTTGGTGTGATTTAGGAACTAAAAGAAGGCCCAGATGGCTGGAGAGTGTACAAGGATCAAAAGTCAGGATATAGGATTTGGGAGGCAGAAAGCTGCTTCCTATTACATGGCCTTGCAACCTTAGTGAAGAATTTGAATTGTTTTCGAGATAAGAGGTTTGTGTCAGGAGAAATGCCTCATATAATAATATCATCAATTTTTTTCTTAAAACATGTGTCTCTATGATTTGGGGAATGGTGAGGGTGCAATTTACCTACCAATTCTCAATTCCTTACAATTAATTAAATTTTTGATGTTAAACTTCCTTAGAGTTATATATAGTATTGTTCTACATTTTGCTATAAAATCTTAGTGGGATCAAAAGTCATTCTGCTATTATGTCAATTATTTGAAGTGTAGTAATTACTTTATGGCATTGTTATGAAATTGCACTATATTTAATGTCTTTAAACAGGTATGTTTTTTATAAAGATAAGTACTTCGTATCTAAGAAATGGCAAAGACAGTCTCTTACAAATAAATATGATTTAGGAACAATTACTTGGATGACTGAGTTTAGATTTTAAGGGATTCTCAGAGAGCATTAACAAAAGTATACTTATTTCCTATCCATAAAATATGTTGTTGAACTTAATCTGTGAACAACAAAGCCATGAAAGGTAATATTCCATCTAAAAGGCTGAAAGAGATCCAAACATCTATGTAGCAATTTAAAAGGAATCCACAGTACCATTTCAGTAATAAAATTTCTTTCTCCCCAGAAGATTTTTATTTATTTTTATTTATTTATTTTTAAAGATTTCATTCATTTGACAGAGACGGCACAAGCACATAAGCAGGGGGGAGGATCAGAGAGAGAGGGGGAAGCAGATACTCTGTCCAGTAGGTCGTCCCACATGGGGCTTGATCCCCAGACCCTGGGTTCATGACCTGAGCCAAAGGCAGATGCTCAACGACTGAGCCACCCAGACCCAGGCACGTCCCCCTCCCCCTGCCCAGGAGATTTTTAAATACTCAGACTCATACTTTAGTATCAGGAAATCTCACAAAAATCTTAAAGAATATCTTCAAAAGTTCAGTGATTTAAGTTTACAGCATAGTAGCTCTTTGTTTTATTTTTAACGTAGAACAAAATTGACATTTATTGGTAGGCAGTTGTATGAATTTTAACACACACTTAAATTCTGTGATTCAGTAGCCCTTGTTCTATCCCACCTCGCCCCCCACCCCCCTGGAAAAAAACCTCCCTCCTACCACCCTTTTGTAGTCACACCTTTCCCCCTCCCTTAACTTCTGGCAACAACTGGTCTGTTATTCATTAATAAAAAAGAATAAACACAAATTTCTGTGATTTGAAGTATTTATAATTCCAATTACATAAATTTATATTACATTGAGATAAACATGGACTATTCATATAACAGAGGTAAGGAAACTGAGGAGGAAGAAAGCCGAAAGATAAGACAAGACTTGATTAACTTTTTTAAAGTGATTAATAAAACCTTGATTTTGAGAACATGTTTTAGGCAGGAAGAGCCAAATAATGAAAATGTTAAGAGTAGTCTAGAAGTAGCCATGACCACAGAGACAGATTTGAAATTTGTGTTGACTTGAACTTAAAGACTATAGTGCAATTTTAGAAAATAAAGAAGAGGAAGAAAATTTCCTAGAATCATGGTCACTCAGATGTATGTATACATGTGGGTAGAATTCCACAGAACAGTGAAAATTCAATCAGCCACCTGAATAAATTAGCTCTATGTTTCCAAACATTTGAATATTAAAACAAAATTGAAATATTTCATTTTCTGGTCTCACAGAACAGACTCCAAAGATATGAATTTTTAATATATTTTGAATATATTTGAAAAAAACATCTGAATATATGCAGATATTGCATGCAATAGAATCAGCCTTCATTTTTGTACACTGCCTTTCAGTGACCCTTAAGCTATCCTAAACCTGAGACAGTTTAATCTCTGGGAGAAAGTACACAAAGTTTCTCCTATTCACACGTGTGGCCTCCTTGCAAATCTGAGACCAATTTTGCATGTTTATATGTGTGACTTTTAATTTTGCTAGAAGAGGGATCAAAAGTTGTGACAGTTCTTCAAAATGTTTTGTGTTCTAGAGAAAACTATCCTTCTTACTACAGAAATTGAGATTTCATAATTACATGCACAGGCACATTGATAGAAATAACCTTAGCATCAAGTTGGAGGCATGGCAGACAGAGATTAGTCATGGTCTATCAGGTGACAACGTTTTTATTTTTGTCTTGCATTGTTCTGTGTGTCTTGCTTCTAGCTGTTCAGGTGTTTGTTTCATCAAGTAGATCAAAGGTGTTCTGATGTCAGCATTGACACTTCTACACTTTCCATCTGCAACTGCGCTTTGCACAAAAGAATCTCAAATAAGTAGCTGAAGGACCATGAAATCTAAAGCTATAAGGCGTTGTTTCCCAAATCTGGCCACCTTCATTGTTTTTGCCACATCTAAGTGACACCTGGTCATTTATTTTCTTAATATTTTTCATAAAACCAGTATCTTGTTAAAGTAGTTATTTGACTTAATACATTTAATAATAAAAGTAATAAAATCTGGAAAATCAGTTTTACTTTTCATAGTGCAAGACACCTGCAAAGTAAATACAATGAAACCAGTCCAATGTTATCACATGTTAATTATATATTATTTTCTACTGGAAGTGGTGAGCTTGATATCCTCCTTAGAAAGTAGATTAACAAGTTGGAGAATGTGGTTAAAGACAAGTTATAAATAAACTGTGATACTGTCCTTAATATAATTGAATGTATTGAAAGAAAATTCAAAAGGGAAAAATTGTCAAATTATGTGCTTCAGTGTCTCAATGCTATTCCTATGTGACGCTTGAATCTGTCTTGGTTACCAGGGACAGGTGTCCTAAGTTTCAGGAAACACTGATATGGGATAATTTTAATAGGACGTTAATTTTGAGGATAAGGCTCTTCTGAACGTCCAGTGTACAATGAAACACTAGTAAGTGACATTTGACTTGCTTGAGAGTATTCACCAAAGTGATACTTATTTTAGGAGAAAGTCCAAGGGCTCTATCACATTCTCTTGCACTAGCTTGTAATTCTGGCTGCACCTTAGAATTAGCTGAATATCAATGTCTTGGTCCCATCCTAGATCAATTAATTCAGTATCTTAAGAAGCAGGCCTTCAGCACCGTTATTTTTTTAAAGCTCTCTAGGTAATTATAACATGCAGTCAGGATAAGAACGACTGGTCTGTATAATGCATTGAACATTCAGTATATGGTGGACATTGTGCATTCCTAGGGAATGATTAGTTATTACATAAAGGAAGAGATACAAAATATTTCCTTATTAGAATATCTCTTGACAGCATATAAATTACAACCTTCTCTGATATTAGCTTATAGTTTACGTATTTCTGTGGTTAAAGTTGGTCTTGGATTTCCATAGTCAGAACATAGCAACTCTATGCAAATTCCATGTGTGTTTCTAGAATGAGGGAGAGCAGCCCCCCAAATGGTATTGGCCTAGTATATCACCATGTTGTTGCAGCCCAATAATAATACAAATATAGTGGCCAAGTTCTGCTACTTCACAGAAAAAAATTGTTGCATGAGACCAACATAGTTACGGCCCCACTTTCTTCTAAAAATTCCACATCAGTATATAGTGTGCAAGGAGAGTTGTCTCAGTTTCCCAAGATCATTCAGGGTTTTGAAACCATAGCTTCTAGACTCTGTGGCAAAATGTACACAAACAAGAAACCGAATGTTATTTTTATCACTTAGTAAAAAATCACTTCAAAGTATTTTATATATAAAGGGATACATTAGGAATTTGTCAGTTTAATAATCATTATGATCATTGTAAATATCATTATTTATACCATAAGAATTTTTGTTTCCATTGACATTTCTTATCACAATGTAGCATCAGGACTTTTATTTCTGTTCTGTCCAACAGTTATAGACACATGGTTTCTGTGGCTGATCTTGGCCTTGTTTTCTTATTAACTCAAAAATACCTTCAGTGTATGTTACTGGAGTTTTTACAAAGAATTATAGCAAACAAATGAGAAAAAGGGTGATGGCATGTTATACAGGCGGCATATTTTAATATTAACCATAATTGTTACATATGTACCTTTTTAAAGAGAGGGAATTTTTCCATGTAAATTTCTACAAACATTACATTTTTAAAAAACAACCCATACTTTCAATGATTCTTCCAGTATTTTGGAAAGTATTCATTGTGTGTCTTGTTACATGCTGGGAACTTGGCAAATTTTCAGAAAATGACAGTTGGAGACAGAAACAATTTCTTGCTCTTAGGAACCTAATGTTCTACTTTTAACACTCACACCTAAACCTAGTTTTTTAAATGCTTTGTTGTTGTTGCTGTTGTGAAGTAAAATGTAGGAAAATACAGAAGACCTAAATATGGCTCAGTGAATCATCACAAAATCCATATAACCCCCAACCACAACTAGAAATAAAATATTGCTAGCACCCTAGTAAACATCCTCCCTTCCTTCATTTTCTTCTTCTTTCTCTTCCCCCAAAGAAACCACTGTCCTGACTTTCAGCTCTATAGTTGAATTTTGCCTTTTATTAAATTTTATATAAACAGAAACATAGCGTGTGTGTGTGGGTGTCCGTGTAACATCTTTTGCTCAAGTTTTTTTTTTTTTTCAGATTCACGTTGCTGAATTTAGCAATAGCTCACCAATTTGTATTGTTGTATGATATTATATGAATATACCATCTTTTATTAATCTATTGTACTGGGTTATGTTCACATCTGTTTGGGTTATGTCTGTTTTATGCTCGTATCTATTACTAATACAACTAAACATTCTTATACAAGTCTTAGAGTAGACATTTGCATGTGCTTCTTTTTGAGATGAATCTACAGATGGACTTTTTGGGATATGAAATAGAGGGTGATTATCATTAGCAGATAATCCCACAATGTTTTCCTTCCAGCATGAGTGAGTCCTAGTTGCTCCACATTCTCCCACTTTTATTTAAGAATTGCTAAAACAAACGAACAACCCAAGTATGGTGAGGTGAATAACCCAAGGAAAATGGACTTCAGGGATAATCCTAGACCTCTAATTGATGGCTTTTTTCTGTGCACACTCCTTGACCCCAATGAGCATTGTGGTTGCTTTTCCACATTTCCCCTCCTTACTTTATTAATTATCCCAGTTTTCATTGGGTGTCTGTGAAGTCCTCATGCTTTTTGTGAAGCTGTTTCCATCTTGGATACTAATGGTAGGATAGATAATTAGATCAAAATAATTAACATAATGTCATCCTCTAGGCATAGATTTGAATTTCATATGTATGAATTCATATGTATTTGGCTAATGATGCACAAAATTAGACTCTCTGAGGACTTTTCTTCTTTAAGAGGGAACTTCTGGAAGAGTTTATCTCTGTTTAGATGTAAATAAGGAGGCATAGAGGTGTAAGAAGTTAGGATCTCTTGACTGTAGTCAAGCCATTTTTGGGTTGAAGCTGACACTGTGAAGGAGAGAAGGGTGGGTTAGAAAGAATCTGAGTTTTCAGATGCATAGTTGTGAAGCTATCTGGAGCACTGTGCAGCTCATCCTACATCAGCCTTTATGATTGTATATGTCAGTGCCTTCCAATGTGGTTTGAATATTATACTTGCAACGAAACTTATCTTAGTTAATAAAACCGCACAGGCAGTTATTTGATATAGGTCATTGGTGATTGCTAATAAAATAGACAGTTTGCATTTATACATTGGATATATATGTCTGATAATTGACTCAATCAAATAAGCATACTTACTAATAGCCGTCAATCTACTATTAAAAAATTGAACTTGGTAAGAGCTAAGGAAGTCATCATAAATAGGACAATTCACTATCAGAATTGATGCTGGGGGCTTTACTTAATTGCTATACCTCTCCTCTTTTTGAATATTCACACTCGTGTGTACACACAAGCAGAGAGCACCTTTCCCAACAGGTTCTGCCTAGGTTCCTTACGTGTCCTTACTGGAGGTATAGAATCCCATAGGCCACTAAAGACCCTGAGTGAAAGAGTAATTGGTGCCCCAGTGTTCTTGTTCACAGAATACCTCAGTGTTGGGGCACCTGGGTGATGCAGTCGTTAAGCATCTGCCTTCGGCTCAGGGCGTGATCCCGGAGTTCTGGGATCGAGCCCCGCATCAGGCTCCTCTGCTGGGAGCCTGTTTCTTCCTCTCCCAGGAGCCTGCTTCTTCCTCTCCCACTCGCCCTGCTTGTGTCCCTCTCTCGCTGGCTGTCTCTCTGTCAAAGAAATAAAATCTTAAAAAAAAAAAAAAAAAAAGAATACCTCAGTGTTCTTTGAGAGCTGCCAGTCCTCCTGGACAATATGGAGTGGAGTCCCCTCCTCCCATGATCAGATTATGAGCTCCCTGTGTTCTTTGACACATATATTTTGACACTTTCTACCAAAAGCTGCTTTTTGCAGTGGCTGGAGGACATCCTTCCAAATGAACTGGTTGGTATGTATGCCTTGCCCCTGCAGTGTACATTGTTCTCCAAGCCTAGAAAGAGTGTGAGACAGGTTATCGCAAGTTAAATTGCGAGCTCTGCTTTTATTCCTCAGTATGGGGAGATCAAATTATTGGTATCTGTAACAGCAAGCTTATGAAATTTGAATGTTATTAACTTTGTGCTAAAGGTGCCATACTTTTATTGAGCTCAGGCATAAACTAATTTATTGTCCTAAAGGAAAATGAGCTTGAGCAACCATTTATTTTGGATGATCTTATTTTTGGATGAATGTACAGTAGCAGATCCTTTGGACCCAATTTCTTTTTCAAAGCCTTGCAGCATAATGGCTAAACATTTTGGTTTTGGCAAACTGAAATGACTATTGGTAAATATCATTGTTTTTCTTCATTGGCAAAATGGGGATAATTATAGGAATATCAGTGTTTAAAGAATTGAGAGAATGTATGTGAAGCTCTTAAATTATTCCTAGGACATAGTGAATATTGAAAAGTAGCTATCATTGGTATTATTATTTACCTTTGGAAAACTAGTTAGCAAGAACACTTCTTTCCACAAATCTTAATTAAGCACGCACTCATGGAATTTATAGTCTAGTAATGGAGACATACAATAAACAAATCAATACATAGACATGGTAACAAATGCTATGAAGCAATCAAGGGACTGGCTAGAGCATATGAAGGGTGGCGTGGGTGACAAAGGAAGATAAAACAATAAGGGATGACCTCCACCTGAAAGTGATGCTTGTGTTGAAAAGTAAGAAGGAATAAGCCATGCCGAATACTGGTTTGGGAGGTGAAGAGAAGAAAAGATTGCAGGCAGGAAGGACAATACATGCAATTGGACTGGAGTTTGGCCTAGTTCCTGAAACTTAACAAACTTGAGTAACATGATGACGTAAGGAACAACACATTCTTGTCTTACTGATGCTTTTGGAGTGTGAGAATTCTCAAAGGATTCTATGGTCTTGATGAGAATGTGGGGTAGAGGGGATCTCTGTGAAAGTGGTAAAAGGGAAGAATAGAGATTTAGGTTATATATGCAGTAGAGGTAATATTAACACAGGAGAAAATCCAATGCATAGGAATTTTTAATAGAAAAGATCCAAAAGGTTTCATTTTGCTGACCTACATATCTTGAGAGATTTATTTTGACGTATAAAATACCCTGCATTTAACTCATTGCACCTATAAAATGAAACTGAAACTTGTACCAACAAAATATTACTGAAACTAGGAAAGAATGAAACACTAATTATTTAAAAAGTTTAAACATAAAAATAAATGATTTTCAATTTTTTTCTACTTACCTATGTCAGAGAAAGAAAAAATATATATATTCTGTCTTTATGATGCCAAATAACAATGGATTTTAAGATACCTGAATGAAAAGACAAATGTTTTTATATCTCACCCAAATGTTTGCTGTTATACTACCCTGGGATGGTAAAGTGACTAGATTTTTCCCCCAACAAAACATAGATCTTTATTGAATTTGTGGGAATCTGAAATACATGAATTAAAATTTAAAATTCCATATCTGTATGATTAATCTTCAGTGTCAAACATACAAACTATGTACCAAAATTCAAATATTTCGATTCTTCTATATAATTGAGAACTCTCACGGAGCATCTATCAAATATTTCTTTTGATTTTACTAAGTCATTTTTTTCTAAATAAAATCAGCTTCTGTTTCTGATTGTAAACATGAACTTATTACATGTTTGTAATCATGCATAAATTTAAATCATGCATAAAACTGCAAACATGAAAATAAAAATCTAATTTACAACAGGGAGGCTCAGAAGAGCTAAAGTGGGAATCTGGGAATCTGTATTTATAACCCCCCACCCCCACCCCTGGTTAAACATTCTGTGACTGAGATTCTCAAATGTTATTATGCACATGAATCACTTGAGGATTTGTTAAAGATTTTGATTCAAGTGTCTCAGGTTCTGCATTTCTAGCAATATCCTGGCAGTGCCCATGTTGCTGGTCCAACGGTCCCAGGCAGATAGCTTTCTAGCATTTTTTAAAAAGCTTTCAAAGATAAAACCTTTACAACCTTTTCTGGCACTGTTTTCACTCAAACTATGAAAAAATGTTTTTCATTATGGTAAGTTAATTTAAGAGTAATTTCAATTTTAGTTCTCTTTTTTTGTAAGATTACTATTTAAACTAAAGGGCACAAGAAATAACTACTTGTAAAGGCTGTTACATTCGGATAGGTGCCTTTAGAAGTTCAACTTCGTGCTCAGTGCACTCAACTGTCAAATCCGTTTTCTTGAATCATTATTAATCTGTTTCTGCCCAGGCCTTCTTATGGGGTTGACAATGCCACAGAATCCCTTGTGTAATGATCAGACTTCATTATTCCTAGACAGCCTACCTATAAATGAGGAGGTCTTGACTCCAAGGAATTCTAGAGAAACAGCCAACATTGAATGAGAGAGGCTCTTTTTTCTTTCTTTCTTTCTTTCTTTCTTTCTTTCTTTCTTTCTTTCTTTCTTTCTTTTTTTTTTAGACAAATCTGGAAACAATCCCAGATTATGCATCAGCCCCATTAATTTAGACCTCAGCTTGGAAAACTCTAGAGAATAAAAACTTCATTTATTTATAATGTAGGGGTTCATTATTTTTCTTCCTGGAAAACATCTGTTTTTAGTTTTTTCTCAGCACATACTAGATAGAAGCCTGAAAGCAACATCTATGGATTCGGGTTTTAATTACATGGTTGGAGCTGTTATAAATCTAGCAGTGGTCACTTTATAACAGTAATCATAATGGACCTATTTTCAGGGCTATGTGTCAGGCTCTGTGTGAAGCACTTAATAACCATTATCCTAACCTTACATAAAAATAAGAATACTAGCATTAACTCTATTTTGAAGATGAAAACTTTGTGAAGGTTAGCAAGGTTAAATAACTTGCCCCAGGTCATAAAATAGTAAATGTTAGAGGTAAGGCATGATGAATCCAGAAAGCAAACCAGTAATTTCTAATTCTGAAGTATATACTCTTAATTTCTCAACTTTTTTTTTTTTTTTTTTAAATTTCTCTCTGGCTAAGTAGGCAACCTCAATTTATGACAAAATCTATCACTGATACTTTTATATGAAATAATCCATTTGTTGTTTTGACATCTAATAGATGATGATTCTAAAAGATTTATTGATGCAATTCTGGAAAGTTGTCTTCCTTCTAAGCAAGTATCCCTTGTATTTTCACTTAATGTATTTTTCCTCCTAGTCTGCCAGATGATGGTAACAACAGTAAGACAGCACCATCATGCTTGGATTATTTACTTGTTAGTATGAGGAGCTGCTATAAGCGAGTGAACCAAATGATTTAATATATTTTCCCTTCCCTTAAAGAAACTTTAATAGGGTGCATTTGTCTGAGGGAGGGAGAGAAAGACAGACCGACTCAGAAGGAGGGAGGGGAAAGAAGAGGGAGAGTTTTTTTTTTTTTGTTTTGTTTTGTTTTAACACTTTTGCATGAACAAATTAAATGGTGGTAACATTTCATAGTGCTGGTATCCAAGGGGCCAACCACATTCTTTTCTCAGAGTTACTGGAGGGACTTGAAAATCTCTTGGTCAGAGAGCTGTTTTTTCTTCTTAAACGAGTGAGATTCAGGCCATAGAATGAGAACTCTCTCAGGCGGTGTGCAGCAATGCTCTAGAGAAATGATGAATTGAGGCCCAAGAAGGATTTTCCTGGCAGAGAACTGGCCTCTGCTGACACCAGGGACTTTGAGAACTCCTCGAAGTTTTGTCCAGTCCATCATACCCTGTATGGGTGGTTTAAGAAATTTAAATGTTGTTTAAAGTCGTTCTGCTAATTGAAGTGCCAGACGTAAGACTGGCTCTGTGAGGTTTGATGCAGACGTGCGGCTCAGTTTTTATAATGGTTCCTCTTTATAAAGCTTTAAAGGAATAAAAGAGGAGATTACTTGCTTAATCCATGCCAGTGATTACTCTTAAAACTTCATCTCCCATGCTCATTCTCAAGCCAGATTAATCATGCAATCAGCTTTTTTCTACCATATAGAGTGATTTATTTATCTATACATGCACACGTATACATACATATATTTTATATATGTAAAATGAATGAGTATGATTGTAGAAAGATGATAAATATGGTTTGTGCATGTATGTATGTGTGTATATATATATTTAAGGTAATGTGGAGGTGGTTTGATTTCTGACAAGATCCCTTCTGTAGCATAAATTTATGAAAATGAACTGAAATGGGGATGGGAAACTTTAAAGTTTTTTTTTTTTTAATTTTACCATAAACCACAGAAGTAGCCAATATTCACTGAATGCTGATGAAAATTGCAGCTGTTGCAAGGTTTGTATTGCCCTTAGATCTGGAAAATATGCTCTTAGGATCCTCTAGTGGGGGGTTAGAACTTGGGGCAGGGGGGAGGCAAGATAGAAGAATTCCACAATCTTTCCAAAGTCAGCCTTCACTTCTGGCCCTAATTGTGGGAGTTTTATGCAGGTTGGGGCACGGAAACTGAATCACAGGAGATTATGTAGCTTCTCAATCACTCCAAGTAGGCAATTTCCATTACACAATTATAGCATATTAACTATTAGCATGAGTTTTGGATTAGGAACTTCTGCTGTAATAAAGAGTGGGTTAAAGTCTACAACTACATTTTTCTTCATAGTACCAGGTTCTTAACAATCTAAGATAAATGAACCGCCCTTGCTTTCAGTGCAAGTGAGGGGAAAAAAATACACATACACACACCCTGGGGGAAGAAAAAGCAGCAAGACTAAGTTCTCCTTAGTAGTTCAATTGAGAGGGGAGAGGCTTGTCTGGCGGTTTGTGGGAGTGAATCTAATTATCAGTCTCTTACTTTCATTAATAGGTTGAAGCAAGTTAACTTCTTAGGGGAGGAAGAAGTAGACATTATGTCTGAATTCTGAGACTACATTATGATCATTAAGCATCACCTTCACAAAAATAGTTTTTTCTTAATGAATCCTTCATGAGGTTGGGCAGGTGGACAGGAAGAATATCAACTATGGAAAAGGAAAAATCACTTGTAAAACATGGTATACTTATAGATGGGAAGACAGAGCATTCTGGAAATTGGAGAGTACACTAATAAATTTGAATCTACATCTGTGCAGTTTAATTAGCTAGATGGAGCCTCAGTGAAAAATTTCACTATCATCCATTGTAATACATTCCTGTAATCCTGTTTCATTTCTCCTTTCTCCCCAGTGGTCTGTAAGTAAAAAGTCCTCTTGGATATAGTCTATATGTTTTCTGAACAATTTTTTTGTTTTCTTAGCCTCACTAGCCAAAAATCTGATGATGACTACGAAGATTATGCTTCTAACAAAACATGGGTCTTGACTCCAAAGGTTCCTGAAGGTGATGTCACTGTCATCTTAAATAATCTCCTGGAAGGATATGACAATAAACTTCGGCCTGACATAGGAGGTATGTAGAGATGGAAGAAAACATGCCTACTACATTAGAAGAAAACATTCGTATGTTTCAATAACCAGAAATACTTAAATGATCATTATATGCTCTAAAAATAAAGAATGTATAAGTAGCATTCAGGCATCAGGGTGGAAGGGCCCTTGATAAATGCAAAATGAGGAAAGAGGATTGATAATCTTTAAGTGAGCTGTGAGAGCTGGAAATCCAAATTCTCCTAGATATCTTAGACAAAGGCTGTAGAAGGAATGTGACAACTTCTTTATGAAGTAACATCAAAAACAAACAAGTAAATAATGGTAAATAAAGGATATATTAGTTACCTACTGCTGTGTCACAAAACATCACAAATCTCAGTGTCGTATGATAATAATAAGCATTTATTTAGCACTTTGCGAGGGGCAGTCTAGTTTAAATTAAGCCAGGTTGGGGCTGCTCATTTAAGAAACCTATATTCTCATTCTACTCCTGGGACCAGCAGTCTAGCTAAGAGTATCCTTCTCATGAAAATAACAAAGAGCAAGACAGAAAGTAGAGCCTCATACATAGGACTTAATGCTTGAGATTAGAACTAGCGTATTCCCTTGACCATGTAGTATTAGCCAACACAAGTCAGATGGTCAAGCCCGAAGTTCAGAGGCAGTGGAGTAGCCCCATTGGGGTGAATGCAGAGCATTGATGCAGGGACTACTGAAGAATTCAATCCAACACAGAAAATTATGGCATGGCACTTTCAGGGAGAGTGGATAAAGATGAGAAAAACGTACTTGTTGAATTGAAGCACAGAATGATACTGCGAATCCTTGTTCATTAAATCTTAAATGAAAATGGAGTACGTCCATTTGGTCATGGATGTAATACATGATTTTTAATCAGTCCTCTTTGACAAATAGATGTGTATTGGGTTTCCGTATGGTTTCCTCATATTATTTGATGAGTCACACAATTGAGTTAGTCATTGAGGAAGATTGATTTTGTGTTGGTTGAGGTGTATAAGGATAAAGTGGTTATGAAAGGAATCAACAGAAGGCAATGTTTCAAAAACAATTCACAATATTTGTTGCTCTTCATGTCTACTTCATGTTTCTAATGCATATTTTTTTCTAGATCACTAAGTAGTTTTTTTTTTCTACATGGGTGAAGTCAGGTTACCATACCCAAATAGATTCCAGGGCTTAGAGATATATCTGAGATATATGAGAGAAGGTTGAAGAAAATCTGAGCAGTGTTTTATTTGTTTCTTATTTTTAATTTAATTTTGAAGGATAATCAGTTTCAAACTCTAATATGCTTAGTTACTGCATTTACATGCTTAAAAAGGAGATTTTTTTGGGAAACAAAGAGTTCTTTAAATGTAGTGAATTAGTTACACCAAATTAGTTGTGAATAAATCACTTCTAATGTAGCAAAATAAATTTATTTCTAGAATAACACAGGCTAAAACATTACAATGTTGTGCTTCCCCACATGCACATATCTATCATTCTCTTTACAGTGAAACCAACATTAATTCACACAGACATGTATGTGAATAGCATCGGTCCAGTGAACGCTATCAATATGGTAAGTGTCTAATTGTCTATTTTGTTAACACATTAGGAGATGTGGCATCATAAAATTGCAAAAATATGCCAACAAAAAAAATCATAAGGGAGAGACAATCTTTCAGATTCTTTTTTCTTTATTGCAATATGAAGTTAATTATTTTTTGTAATTTGTTATGAGAATTAAATGTGATCATATGTACATAAACTACTTTTTGTAAAAATGGTATACTTTTAAAATTCAACAATCATAGCTTATTAGAAAATAAAATATAGTACTCCACTAACTTTTAGAATTTGATGGTGTGGAGAGGGCGTAGTTTGCTTCAAATTGGAATTATTTATCAGAAGAAATAATGGATTAGATGTAACAATAAATGTAGTTTTGTTCTTGTATGGCACTTCCTGTCTGAATCTGAAATAAGAAACTAGACTGGAGTCTAGAATAGAATAGAGTAGAGCATACCCTAACCATAACATAACATTAACAAACATGACATAGTCATAGTATAATTCTGAAATAGTGTTTACCAAGCTAGCAGTAAAGACACTCTGTTGAGTCAGGGAGATGAGAAACTTTAAGTGTTCTCATTTGGGGTGATAAAAAAAAGTCTACCACCACCTGCCTACTCCGTGCAAGTAAGTTTGCTTGCTTAACCATTAAACAAATACCAACACAGGTCTTCCTTATAACTAAAATTTTCAGTATATTTAGCATTCTAATGCAAATTACAAATATTTAAGAAAAAGCTATGTGGATGGTTTACTTAATTAGAACTTTTAATTTCAGGAATATTAGTTCCCAGAACTGCTATCCCAGGACCACATTTTATGAAATGCTGGTTCAATGAACCTTAAAGCTTTTATTTTTGTGCGTGTTTTTTTTTTTCCTTCTTGCCAAAATGTTGATCAGAAGTTATTTAATCACTTTATCTACTGGCACATCACTAATTAGTTGACAAAGAATTTCATAAAATAGGTTCCCTTCTTACTGTTTGTAGACTACAAATATGGAACTAAGTGGTGAACTAAGTGATATGGCTTACCCTAGTGGAAATGTAGTTAGTTACAATAAGATACCACAGCAGGAGATGCAAAGAAATAACACAGAACAATGCAAATGAGGCAAAGGAAGAAGATTCTGGGTCTGAAGCTGACAGGCTGTGTATTTTGGGGCAAATAAATAATCTCCCTGTTTGTGTTTTTCGTTATGAAATAGTGGTGGGTTGATGGGATGGAATAGGAAATACGGATGATTCTCATTGCCCAGCTCTCATGTTCTAAGTACATTGAGTTTTTTTCTTCAATTTTCTCATTTATAGACACCATTTAAATCAAGTTATAAGATAATGTTAAAGAATATCTATATACGACAAATCAGAACTTGGGTGCTCTGACTCCAGGTCTAATGGTCTGAATTCACATCACACTCACTTCTCTTTTGATTGAAGTCAGGCATTTGCCACTTCAGTGATATATATTTGAGGGTAATCATTTCTTATAGCACTTTGCGAACGTGCTTTGTGATGTAGTTAGTACCGTAGGAAAGATTATTTTTTAATTGGTTCATTTCCTCTTGTGTGGAGAAAAGAACAACTACAATAGTAATAAATATTGAAAAGTCACCTGACATTTGGTGTTGGCTATCTGCCAGACACCACACAGACTACTTGATGTGTGTTCCCCTTTTCCATCTTCACACTTCCTAACAAGACGGGTTCTTATTTTATTTTATTTTATTATTTTATTTTATTTATTTTATTTTATTTTTTGTCGGGGGGGGTGGGGGAGAACCCAAGCAGGGGGAGCAGCAGGCAGAAGGGGAAGCAGGCTCCCTGCTGAGCAAGGAGCCGGATGTGGGACTACGATCCCAGGACTCTGGGATCATGACCTGAATGGAAGGCAGACACTTAACTGACTGAGCCACCCAGGTGTCCCAACAAGATAGGTTCTTAAAGATCCCAATTTTATTATGAGGCAACTGAGCCTCCAGAGCTCCAGTTTAGGATTATTTTGAATATTATGGACTGTCTTCACTCTTTAGCAGTGAATTCTGAACCTGGCTGATTATTTTCCTAGAGATACATGTGGCAAGGTCTGGAGATGTTTTTAGCTGTCACAATATGCGGGGGCTTGGGAGTGGCAGTGGTGGTGTTGGTGCTACTGGCATCTGGCGCATAGAGGCTAAGAATGCTACTAGGCTTTCTAAAGTATACAACACAGTCCCCACAACAAAGAATGAGCTGGCCCAAAGGAACAAGAAAAGCTGCTCTAGAGACACTCAGTGCAAATGATTATATCACAACTATGATCTTTTGCTAGAATTCATCTAAACAGGTCTATTTTTTCATAAAACTATCAATCTGTCTACAAAAGATGGGTGAGTCTCCTTAGCAAAGCTTTCATTTTCTTTTGGATTATTCAAAACTAAAGGAGCTTTGCTTTGTATCAGCAGTGCGAATACAAATGATAAATATAAACAAATGCTCTATAATACAATTGTGTGAAAAATGTTCTATTTCACCTTTTTCTTTAAAAAAAAAAACAGGAATATACAATTGACATATTTTTTGCCCAAACGTGGTATGACAGACGTCTGAAATTTAACAGCACCATCAAAGTCCTCCGATTGAATAGCAACATGGTAGGGAAAATCTGGATTCCAGACACTTTCTTCAGAAACTCCAAAAAGGCTGATGCACACTGGATAACTACCCCTAATAGGATGCTGAGAATTTGGAATGATGGTCGAGTCCTCTACACCTTAAGGTATGCTTTTGAAAAAGGAAAGGAGTAATCTCTGGGAATAAAACAAAGATCAACTACACACTCTTAAGAGGAATGAAAGAAATTTCAACCCTGCATCAGGGCACGTGTGATCAAAATAGTATGTGATAGTACAAAATTAGTTTTTCTTTCTCTTATCAGTGAGCTTTTTCAAACTCATAGGTGGAACTTACTTTCTGTGACTGAGGTGAGAACTCGGTTTTCTCGCAAACCATGAAATTTCCCTTGTCTTTAAGGATACCTGGTTTTTGCCTCAGTCTTGGCTTTTGTATGTGTGTCTTGCTACTTTAAGATAACGAAATGAAAACACAGTCAGTTATCCTTGGGACCACTAGTTTTTATGCTAGGAAATGTCTCTGTTTCCAAGGAAACCATTGCTAAAGTAGAAATTTTGATGAGGAGGTCTCTTGTAGCTTCTTCTCTTCTAGCTGCACGATAGCAAATACAATGAGTTCTGTCTCCCAGCACCCACTCTGCGCTACTACTCTGATAGGCTATTTGACTTGATTTATTGGCTATTTTGGGAATATTCTTCTTTAGAGATAATTTGAAGGGGGTATCTTTTATTTTATGAACTTAAATGTTAAGTAACAGTTGGGAGATTTTCTACTTAAATTATGCCATTTTCTTAGCACTTAATACTGACATGTATTTAAAATATTTTGATGTTGAGGTTTCTCATGGGTGAGAGTATATTATTAAACAACATAATAGATAATTACGTAGACTTAAGAACCAGACAAATCTGGCTTTGGTTCTTAGACCAGGATCTTACTATCTATATGAATTAGGGCAACTCTCCAGATTTGTATGTAGAGGACTTAGGGACAGTTATCTAGCTGCAGGGGTCTTGGTGCTAGAAGATGTATTTCAAAGTTTTATTAGTAAGCTTGATGTTTTTACTTGGTTACATCTTTATTTGAAAAAAATTAGGTAGGAATTGATAGAGATTATTGGAAAGGGGGCACCCACCACTCCCATGGTTCTTGCCCCCACCCAAGACAGTCTGAGCAAACTCTCTTCATTTCTTTAAATTCTATAAAAAATATAATAGAGTGATTCTTCTAGTATTACTATAAGGACTAAATGGGCCAATATGTAAAGTACTTCACGTGCAGCCTGATCTATAGAATCACAAAAGATATTATGAATAATATGATTCTTATAGATCTTAGTATCCTGGAACTTCTCGCTTCAAAATGATTCCTTTTAAAAACTCTTGTGGCATATTCTTTATTCCTTATATAACATTTGGCATACAAAATAAAATACTTTACAATGGCTCAAAAACCTTTATCAGAGTTATGTCAGTAACTAGGAAAAATGGCCATAATTACGAAAGAAATCCATGGCATATAGTTTGTATTCATCGTGGGTTTCATTAAATGTGAGAGATAAGGTAATGACTGAAATTAGAATCTAGGGGAAAATAAAGTTTGATAAATCAGAGTCAGTTTTGCTTTTGAAATATTAAGTCACTCACACTATCCCAAGTCCCACGATTGTTCTCATAACTACACTCATTTTTTCACTTCTTTTAATTTGTAGACTCTCTGTACAATATTTAATTATGGAAACCACCTCAAAAATGCCACTCATGAGATTCAAAGTTTGAATGAGTTGAGATTCTATACAGGAGATGATTTTATTCTCGTTGCTAAACTATAATAAGTTATGAATATTTGTGTGTGCAGAGATAATATATGTATCTTTGTATCTGTAATCTCTCTAAATTATTTTTAATTTTAATTCCAGTTTAATTTGAAAATAGTAAAATATCAAATTTAATTATAATTTCACTTACAAATAAAACTAACCTTTCCTTTGGAAGACCATATAATTACTGAGTGACAATGATTAAAACCTGTGGCTTTGGGGACAAATAATCCTGAGTTCAAATCTCAGCTGTGCTGCTAGCTTTGTGACTTTGGACAAGCTCAAATACAATAAAGCCATAATAACTCTTACTAAATTAGAGAACAATTTCCCATACCTACTGCCACATAGATGATTAAAGGCTCATATTATTATTACTTATATTTAAGATCAGTAACTGTCCTATTATACCATAGAAAAATGAAATCTCCCCAATTAAAAATTATGCTGAATTGTAAAATCTTAAAAAATGTTTATAAAATATTTTTTTACTTCAAGATTAATACCTGTAAGATATATAGCTAACAAATAAGAAATCTTAAAAATCATCTGTACATCACCATTATAATTTTAGAATATATTCATACTTCTCCAAAGATGGTCAAAACATCTGGATCTCCATTAAATTTCTCTCTCCTAGAGTCCCAGCCCATATTGAAATCCAGAAAGTCTGTATCTTTAATAAGCACCCAGATGCAATCTAATTGAGATTCACTGGCAAACATTTTTCTAATGTCTGTGTATGTGTATTTAACATTTCTTGTTTGCCATTAAATATTCTTCTGTATAACATCCTATTTATGGCTTCATAGTGTTCCATTATAAGAATGCATACTACTCCATTGTGAAATATAAGTATTTCAAAAGTCACATATAGTAATTTAAATCTAACAACTAACAAGTACTTATAAACAGAAGGTTCTGCTTTAATTAGCAGATAAGATCTGAGAATTTATCATTATTCATTTACATGCAAACAATAAATGAGCTTAAATTCTTAATACTGTTCTGTTAAGTTAAATATATTCACCGAACACTCTCATGAGTGCAATTAATTTGTCAAAAAAATTATGTGATCATAAATTTTGGAAAAAATGGAGTTGCTTTCAATGAGATCCATCGCTTGGTCTGTGAAAATGGTCTACATTAAGTCTTAAGTAATTTTCTCCTGGATTTGGTGGGTTTCTTCAGGGAGAATCACCTTGTGCTATCAATAAGAATATGAGATGTATTCTTGAGGAATAAAGATGAAGAATAGTCATTAAAAATTGTACCAATGTACATTCTTAAAACTATGTCTAAACGATTTCCATTTAGGTTTCCTATCTTTCTATTTAGGTTGACAATTGATGCAGAATGCCAACTGCAGTTACACAATTTTCCGATGGATGAACATTCCTGCCCCTTGGAGTTCTCCAGCTGTAAGTAATCTCATTCTGTATTCTGTGTTCTGTATCCTCTCTCACCAACAGTTTTCTAATTGCAATGCCAACTAATTGGGAGACTCATAGAGAATTCATAATCAAGCAATTTGTTGACTTTGAAGATTTTGACAGTTACTTTCATCATAATACCAGTTTTATCCCTATTACAGTGATTCCTGCAAAAGGATCTATTTTATAAGAAATTACAAGTGGGTTTCACTGGTGTATGAACTTTTAATAAATTCACAGTGGCTGCCTGAAGACATTTTCCATTGTGGACAGGCCTGGCCACAATGGAAAGGTATAACGGTGGATTTTACATCCTTATTCCCTGCCCTATCCCCACACTGACGCACAACCCCCATTGGTGCAGGAGAAAAGAGTAGCAAAATATTTGCTACTTATTTTCTCCCTTACACATCAGGAGGTACATAGATTCAACAGTGTCATTTGCTTATTTCAATTTTAGTACACCTGTTAAAGATAGCAAAATTGAAAATTACCTTCTCCATCTGGAGTTCAAACAACATCTACAACTGCCTATCTACGAGTGAGTGGAAGACTAATTTTTGGTGTCTTACGGGTCTAGTTGAAATCCCCACTCCATCACTGTGGACTTGAACAAATTACTAAGCCTTGCAGTGAGTCCATATTCTCAGGTGCCCAATAAAGATTAGGAGACCTGCCTCACCACAATATTGTTTTGTTGATGTAATATATGTAAAATGCTTGGTATGCTACCTCACACACAATAAGATTCAGTAAAAAGCTCTATTAATCATTATTATTATTATTATCAGATAATAGACAATATACCAAGAGGACCCATGATGATTCTGAAACAAATTAAGCTTTAGTAACCTTCATAGATATTTTCTGCCTGAGCCAAAACCAAGCTTCAGTTTCCCCCAGATGTTTGCCTCACTATTTGTTCAGCACCCATGTTAGGTTGCTCACCTCTTACTTATTTTTGGTCTGCCAACATGCATACTAGGCAGAATGAAAAACTGCTTATGAATTTTAAGTTTATGTTTCTATAAATAGAATTTCTCAGGAAGTAACAGACTTATAAAAGTCAACTAAGTCGTAATAACTATACTTTAAAAAAAAATCAATGATGAGAAAAACAATCATCTGTTCATCATTACATCAATTCCAGAGTGAACCAGAGGAAAAATATCACTGTATATCATCTATTTACAAAAGTTCCCGTTATAAATCTTATTTCATATGTTTTACTTTATCCAAGAATGGAATATTTTTAAGTAAAATCTTCCCCAAGCTTTAGGAGATTAGACTTCATTTCTATTAATTTCCAACTAGGACTACTCCTCTTCTGAGTCAGCTAAAATTTAATAACTGATGATTTCTGTGTCTTTAGGTCACTGGTGGACAACTGTCCTCTGAACCCAACACTATTTAATGTTCCTTATTGGTCTCAAAGAAGTTAAATCACCAACATGTTCTCCATAGGAAGTTCCCTAACATCATCCTTCTCTTTCTCAGTTTTCAGCACATCCTGCCCCCACTACCGCTGCTCCATGCTAATCTGGGGATCATGCTTTCTTATTCTTTCATCTTAGTTAATAAACACATACTGCACAACTACTTGGACCAAAAGAAGAGAAAAGGAAGACCCATAGGGATTTTATTCCAAGTAGTCAATCAGCCTCCATAATTAAGACTCAGGTTTATATGACATTATTACTAGATAAATAGTTTAGATGATGTCTAGTTTTGCTTATCATCTATCTATATTTTTACCTGAGTTTATTCTAAGATTTTATTTTTAAGTAATCTCTACCCCCAACGTGGGGCTTGAACTTAAAATCTCAAGATCAAGAGTCACATGGTCTACTGACTGAGCCAGCCTGGCACCCTTACTCGAGTTTATTCTACAATTAACTTAATAATGTTTATCCATTCAACAAATACACATTGACCATCATTTTCATGAAATAAGTACTACCATGATCCCCATAAAGAAACAAATAATTTGGGATAAAAATGAAGAAACTTATCTAAGGTATTACGGCCAGCAAATGGTACTGATAATCACTACATTATCAGTACAATACCGCCTTCATGAAGGCTTTCTGTTCTCCTGGCTGAACATGATAACTTCTTCAGAATCTACATAATGCTCATTGGTATCTTCCCTGGGGCATTTCTACTTACTAGTCTTAATTGCAATAAGTAGAACTTCTGCATATATTAAAATGAAGTCCCAACAAATTGAGAAAGAGAGAATAATGTAAGTTGAGGTTCTTTTTCCCAGTCACCTTCCACTCCAAGGGCATGCCCTGGAGCAGCATTTGAGTCTGCTCCTCTCTATTATTTTCTGTTTTTGCGTGACTGTCAATACCTTGCCCTGTTAACTCCCCTTCATCATGAAATAATGCCTTGCATATGTATTATTGCTTATATACTGTCTACTTTTTATATCTTACCCTAGACAATGCAAAGTATGCATATAGTATACATGAAACCATGTATAGTATACCTTCTATGCAAATTAAGTGACTTTCAAGGGTAATTTTGACCTCATAGTTTTTGAACTTCCTGTTGGGAGAAGATGTCATTGTATTTATTTTTTCTATTGTGATGCTCTTTAGTTCAGGATCTTCTTCTAATTTATAAATCAGTCTCTTTCACACCTACCTCAGTGTCTTTTTCATGGAAGGTGGTTGCTACAGATGTTCATTTATAAATAATTTTAAATGTGTGCTTTCCCATCTCATGGCAGATGGCTATCCACGTGAAGAAATTGTCTACCAATGGAAGCGTAGTTCTGTTGAAGTGGGTGACACAAGATCTTGGAGGCTTTATCAATTTTCATTTGTTGGACTGAGAAATACCACTGAAGTAGTGAAGACAACTTCCGGTAAGGTGCACTTGAATTTTAAGTGACCCCTTCCAGAGTTAAAATTCTGGGATATGTATAATTCAGAAGGCTTTTCACTACCTGTCTGCAAATGATATACAGAAAATTAAATGAAATGTTTTAATTTACCAGAGAAAAATTATAATTGGTATTTTAGCATAATAGATAAATATAAATGGATTCAATCAATTTGAAACAAAATGGAGTAAAATTGGATTAGTAAATTATTTGTGTAATTTCTTTAAGCAAAAATGAGTAGCAATTATTTTAAAAGCAGAAAATATTAGGTATAGGTGTAATGTTTCTTTTAGGAAATAGGTTTCATGGTATATTGAAATAATAGCATTTAAAGTAATCACACAGGGAAAATTAACTTTCTACCAATGCAGAAACGTGATCATAAAGGATATGGACTGATTCGCCATTCAGTAATTTAATATTTTAAATTACCTATGTCATGGATATGGGACAGGCCTGGTTTCAAATCCTAGCTCTATCAGTTACCACTTATAGATATTGAGAAAATTACTGTATTTCTCAGGGATCAACTCTCCCAGATACCTAATGTAGACCAAAACAAAAACCGGTATCACAGGCAAACTATGTGTATGAAGGGGAAAAAAAAAAAAAAAGGAAAATGCTTAGAATGATACCTGCCACTTAGTGAGCATTCAATAAATAGTAGCTTTTACTAATATTAATTATAATTCTCAGGTGTGCATGGGACCTAATGTGGTCAGGACTTCAGATTTCTTAAGAGAAGCTAAAAATCTTTATATCAGTATGATTTTTAACGGTATTAATTGAATTGATTTAGCAACCCATGTGGTGTAATTTAAACAGTTTTCCAGACCCGATCTGTCTCATGGGTGGCCAATATAAACCCTCTACAAAACCCTCCACACAGATTATTCTAGCTACTCTTTTTTAAATTATGTGAATCTAATTATGTCCCCGTTCAAATATAAACATTGCGTTCTTAACTTACTATCAAGACATGTATTTTGATGGTGTGTTTCTGTGAGTTGTTTTCTGTTGACTTATTTACACATACCTGATTTATTTTTTCCAAAATTCATAGGACATATTTTTGTGTTGACTGATTTGGAATAAGGCCTTGGTCCATTGTACTTAGAGAAACAAATTAAGGATCTACACAAAAAATAGAAATTTAAGATTATATCTTCATAACCATCATCCTCCAAATGAGAGCTATCTGGTCCTAACACTGTTATCGACAGTGTTTGCAGATTTCTCAACTCTCTTAATTTACAAAAAGAATATAAAAGAAGGTCAAAGAAATGCTTGAGTATATTTTTGAAAAGTGGCCTTCTGTTCCCTTATTCACTGCAAATCCTGAACATCAAGTACTAGAACAGTCTTTTATTTGGTCCCCAAAAAAGATTCAGGATTGCCTTAGAACTGGTTTTCCATCTGTGAAAGGAAGAATATGTGTAAAAATAATCTCTAAGTCTGCATGCTTCCAGAATGAGAAATTGGGCATTAAATTGTATTGTATATTCATATTTCTGTTATTATTGAAGCACCCTAAAACAGAACCCAAAAATTGATGATTAGCAGGTCTTTTTAGTCATTTGATCCCAGAGGGGCAATAAAATCAAATGGCGGTGAGGGATGGGTTGGCTTTATATCACAGGGCCTAACATCATTACCTCCCCAATAACTCATACTGAGAATGATCTAGAGTATTTACTGTCAATCAAGAAATATTTCCAGAAGGAAATGATCTACTTACTTAAAGCATGGCAAGAAAAATTACCAAGGTGTCACGAAGCTATTAATCTTCCTGAAGAAATCAAAGCAAAACTTCACTGATATCAGATTTGATATTGAGTAATATCATTTAATTGATTGCATCAACTCTGTGAATTTTAATATGGTGGTTAGCCTCCATGTCGGTCTTCTTGTTCACTCCTTGCTCTTGCTAGTTTGTATTTTGTGTGTGCACCATTTCAATTGCACCTGCGGAGAGAAAGGACTGAACCGAAGCTTAACACCAAAGCTAAGAGGCAGCCTGATTCTTGTGATTGATTTTGTAATGACTGGAAGTTTCTGCATGACTGTTTGATTTCTGATGCTGTTCTTACTTTCAAAGCAGAGCTCTATAAGTAGTTAATACCTACTAGGAAGTTATTAAAACAACTTTCTTGGGAAATTATCAGAAGATCAAATTTATATTTGTTTTAAATCTTAGCCTTATTACAATGTGATTTTTCTCCTCGACTTACAGTGAATGTATGTCCTTTTAAAAAGCCTTGGTCAAAGCTGAGTGAAAATATTGTCTAAAATCTGACCTAGGGATCTGCAGGGATTTCTAACCTTCGTTCATTTAAGGCCATCTCTCATGACTTTGTTATACCCAAGTAGTGACTCTATTGCTGGTTCCTTATATTAGGACCATAATGGGGAAAAGCAGAAGCATCTGACACAATAAAAGTTGATAGAAAAATATAATGAAAAGCAAACAAATGTTCTTAAATTTTAAGTGTGTATATTTGTGCTCTGCAGATTGAGTATATTGAAAAAGAGAGAAAGAAAGGTATTAGAGAAATGGGAAAGTGCAGCTGTCACTAAAGCAAAACATTTCATTGATGTGAACAGAAGAGTAGAATGATCATTTCATAGGAAAGAATCTTCTCACCATGTAAATCTATTTGACAATCTTTGCATCCACCACCTGAATCATCTCGTTTACCACCAGTCATATCTGTATCATATTTGAGGAAAATATTGCCTTGGTGGTACATTGATAAGACTTGAAGGATACTTTTAGTTCATAGTCAGTCTATCAAAACAGATTCTGGATCCATGATTTCTCCTCCGAACCATCATGTCTTTATAATTGCTCTGCATCTGGGAACAGCACCATCATTGTCCCAGTGAGCCAGGCGTGAACACTCAGAGTCATGTCTCTAACTCCCACCTCTAATGAATCACAAAGGCGCTTATGCCTCTGAAGCATCTTGTGTAACTGTCCTCTTTTTACTTGCCATCACCACTGTCCTAGTTCAGGATTTCGTCTGTTCTCATCTGGAGTGTGTTGGTAGCTTATTAAGGTTACGTCCCTGCTGTCAGTCTCTCTCTTCCACAGTCTGTCTTTTACACATTAATCATACAGGCTAGCACTTACAGAGCACTAACTACATGCACTGTAGCCAACCCTTTATCTAAACAACCTACTTGAATTCTCGTAACTATGATCCTGTTTACTACACATCAATACCCAAGGTGTCACTGTGGATGAGGAAACAGACTTCTAGAGGCTCATTTACTGCAGGGATCAGTTACAAAAGCTGGGCTGGAAGTTCACATGGCTCGCTCCTAGACTCGTGCTCTTAATTATTGAATGATTTTATTCTCACTGTGGCCCAGTGGATCTTCTGGACACACAACTTTCACCACGTTTCAAGAATTTAGTAGGTCAATTAGCACGAGCTATTGTTCCTAATATGCAAGCACCTGATCTCAGGAACTTTCCAGCTTTGTTTTCTAAAATTTCCCACCTGGTGACATAACTAATCCATCTCTGTTTTCTTAAACATAACAAGCCAATCCTATACACAAACTGAATCTTAGTCTTTCTCTTTTGGATGGCTTTTCAACTCATCTCTACCGTCTTTATGACTTTAGGGCTTAAAAGCACAGCACTTCTTCAATGAGGCCTTTACTTACCTTACCACCAAAACAATTTGTAGCAATTTTTAAATTATGCGTGCTCTTGGAGTCAGGCAGGTCAAGTTTGAATAGTGGCTTGTATTAATTATTTAATATATCTAAGCTCAATATCGCCAGTATTGCAGAATTGTTCTGAGGATAAAGATACTCCATTAAAAATGCTTAAAATTTTGCCTGGCACACAGAAAGGACTCTGTAATTGACGGCATTATCATTAATAATAATTATTATTATTATCATCATTATTTCATTAACTCTCCCTCAGAGCATTTTCACCCACCTTATAAAAACATAATTTCTGCCTTGTGTTGCTTAGGCATTTTTTACTTCTGCCCTCTCATTGCAATGAATCACAAATTTCACAACAAAAGCTTTGTTTTAAACATATTTGTATCTATAATATTAGGATGGTGGCTTGCTTAGAGTTGTTGACTAGTAGCAATTGTAGAATTGATTGCGTGTGACAATTATATCGATAACGTAAAATTTCTCTCAATTTAATAAGCAACACAGACGTCTGTTATGTATGTTCCCATTACTTATTGTTTACTCTCAAGTAGAAGACTTCGTTCTTTCCGGTCATGTTGCCATTGCCAGTTTACCAAATTATCCACATGACTTGTAGTATCAAGCAGAACTTTGTTCCTTCAATGTTTTCACCCTGAAATGTGGGCTAGGAAAGTGGGTAAATAAGTTTTGCAGGGGAACCTATGATCCAAAGGCTATCATCCTGAATAAAAAGAATAGATCACATTTTTCCTCTGTCAGAATACCATTAAAGCGTCCATATTTTCTTTAGGAGTGCAAACATCAGTGTTTCATGAAATATCCCCATAAGATTTTGGTAAACCCATGAACATTAAAAATTATTTACTTTCTCTTTGTCTTCAACTCACCTTTTAGGCTAGGATTCCATGTGCTAGTTATATTTTCCTGATTTCTATGATAAGAAATGCACAAATATTAAAATAAAAACTCCATGTACCACTAAATTCACCTTACCTTCCAATAGCACTGGGCAGATTACAGTTTTAGTAATACCAGCTCTGTGGATAAAGTCCATGTTCCTTGCTTGATTTCTAAAATATTTATTAAACCTTGCCCACAGTTCTCCCACCATACCCTTAACCTCCCTGAGGTTTTCTGGATAGGTTGTACCTACTTCATGTCTTTGTATCCTATATTCCTTATTTGATACCAAGCTCAACTCTAACCTTCTCTACATATATCAGTGTATATGTGCTGGTCAAATAACTCTCCAAATAGAAAAAAGAAATAGCTCCCACCTTCCAGTCTGTGTTTTAATTTAGATGTCTTTGGCAAACCAGGGAGACACTTTAAAACTTTACTCATCATGGAGGTGAACTATTTTAAGGGAAAATTAAAATAAAAGGTGCAAGTTAACAAGTAATTATTTTTTTTTCACTGAAGAGGTTAAAACAAAAATATTAAGAAACCTAGGTGTGAGGAGAGAAATAAACAACTGGGCATTCATCCCACAGTCTCTCATGACTTTGGAGTCAAAGTAGGTTCTGAGCTCATTTTAGTCAATAAGAAACTTTCAAACTACTTGAAGCAATGCAATGTCTTAAAATAAATCAGTGGGAGACTTCACAAGAATTGATTTTTATTTGTTTTTAAGCTTCGATTTAGGAAAAAAGTTTGGTTTCAGGAGAAGAAAATGTATGAATAATGTAAAGAGAGTTGGGCCAGGAGTAGCCATGGAGAAGTCATTTACCTTCCTTGGGATGAAAGTTCCTTGTTTATAAAATGAATCCTTTTGACTAGATGTTCCTTTGATGTCCTTGTTCTGAGACCCATCCAGAACCTCTGATGTAACCACGGTTACATTATGGATGTCCTAATGCAGGAGTGACTTTCTTTATAAATTAATGTTTTCCTTCATCAGGTTTTCAGTATGTTTTCAAAGCAAGTCAAACGCAAAAACAAAGTCCTTTAGATTTTTAATTTAAGGGGAATGACAGTTCCACCCATGTATTTGTTTTTAGTGATATATGTTATATATAATGTTAACTCAAAATTTTGTGTTACTTTCTTTCAGTTGTAATAGTGGAATATTTATATATTACATTTAAAAATCCCACATCAGAATTTTAAATTCCAAGGTTGCTCTGACATTACCTAGTGGGGTGATAGGGCTTGAGAGACAGAGAGGTTGCATAGAGAAGTCAATGAAATCTAAGGAAAATTGTTTGGCTTCAAGGTGACGTGCTTTGTTTCTGCTTATATTCCATTGGCAAGAATGTTGTATGTTCCCATGGAGATAAAATGAGGCTGGGAAATGTAGCTCAGTTGTGTGCTAGGAAGGGACAGTGGGTTTTATGGCTTTCTAGCCTCTAGATCATGCATGCATCTCATTTTATTTCTCACAATAAGCCTCTGAGGAATACATTCTTTAGCTATTTGACAGATGAAACAACTGAAGTTTAGAGGTGCTAAGTAATTTGTTTAAGGATAGTCAATAAAGTTATTTAGCCAGATACTAAATTTTTACCCTATTGCCTCTCATAAACATATTGGGTAAAGAAATGAATTAATTAAATGGAAATTTAATTCTTAAGCTTGATAATGGGTAATATTACACAACTCAATGAAGTAATATCACTTAATATTACCCTATACATGTATCAACAAAATGTTAACCTGTAGGAATAGCAATTATTTATATATAGCAATAACAACAAGTGAGAAACTGATATCCTTTCATTTTTCCAAAACACATTTACTGCCTATGATATAATACTATACACTTGCTAAGTGGACCTATTGGTCAACATCCAAATATGGCCTTAATTAAGAAACTGTCAGATCCAGTGCATTTGTATAAATTTGTTCCTCACATAAAACTCTCATCAGAAAGAAAACCTAATAAAAGGTTTGCATGACTATTTACAGTAATTTTGGAGATTAATACCTTATTTTGACAGTCTATCAAAACCAACCAGGTCAAGACATTAATTTTTATCCAAGTCTTTGGTGTTTCCTAATTCGATTGAAAATCCTATTTTGCTATATTTAAAAGACACATTCATCTGTGTGACTGATATGACTAATGAAGCTTTCCTGCCGAGTTGCTGCCCCAAATAAATGTAAAACATTAAATAATTTTTAAAAATATAAAAGTGTGAGATAATAGAGACTGAGCTGACAGACACGCTCTACATACAAACTCATTGACAGTTCCTTTCACTCTGTTTGATGCAATTGAATAATTTCTTCATCTTATTTTTGCATTTTCAGAAAATAATGCCATTCAGCCTGGCCGATACACAAATTTAAGCTTGTCAGAGACTGAAAAGGGAAGCAAACAGCAATGAGGAAAATGATTTTTTTTTTTATTATTTAACTTTCTTTTCTTTTCTTTCTTTTTTTTTTTTTCAAAAGGAAGTTATTATGAAGGTCACAGCACATTGTAGTACATAACAACCGAGAAAAGAATTTGCTGGGCATACAAGCTAGGGCTGACCAGAATATGTTTATCATTCTCACCTGTATCTCATATAATCTAACTCACTTAGAAAAAAGCAAGAACAGCTAGTATTACTAGTCCATTCCAGAAGGACAGAAAAGCCCAAGGAAAAGAGAATTGACAAATATGTTAAACATGACCTAATTACTTTTGTTTACTTTTGTGTATGGATATCTCTGCTGTTTAAGAAATTGACAGTGCTTCTCATTAGCATATGAGTCACATCATAAATGTTTAATTTTTCATAATTGTCTTCCAATTTGTCTACCCCTGAATTAACTTCTCCTTGCTATGCATTCTCTCTCAGAATGACAAAAAGAAATACTAAAAAATAGCATTTTCTTAAAATTAGAGTTGTTCTCCCAACCCCATCACAAACNGTTCTCTCTCAGAATAATGACAAAAAGAAATACTAAAAAATAGCATTTTCTTAAAATTAGAGTTGTTCTCCCAACCCCATCACAAACCTAATTGTATTGCCCGTAAATGCTGCTCTGTCAGCTCTGNCCTAATTGTATTGCCCATAAATGCTGCTCTGTCAGCTCTGTAAGAACACTGAAGTACAATAAACAAGTGACAATGCTGAGAATATGAAAGCTTCAGCTGAGACAACTGAGTTTACTGGAGTAGTTTCCAAGCATGATTTCTGGTATGCTTATGCTCACATGAGTTACAGCACCATGCACCTTGATTTTGATCGCTAAGTGGTGAAGAGCTATGTAATATAAAAGACCATGCATCATGAGCTGTGTAATAGCTCCTTGTTAAAGAGGCATTGCAATCGTGGATATGAATTATAACCACATAAGGATTACGCTTTCTGAGCTGGCGATTTCTTGTTACCAGTATTAGTGACTGAGAGTGAAAATAGATTCATAGAAAAATAAAATTTTAGGGCTAAATCTTGAAGATCAAGCCCAGTTGTAATTTTACTTACAGGGCAATTACTCTGAAGACATAAAGTCAGTGGTTGAAACTTGGTAGCCAGTAGAGCATGGGTCATTAGACATGGATTAGTTTAATTTTATTTATTTTAGTCAATATTGAACAATTGAAAATTTCCATATGAAAATCTTAAATATCTTTACATCTTAAATATCTGGGTCTTCATTCGTTTTTGAAAAGGATTGGATAGAGCTGAATTATGACATTTCTGAATTGGTGAGGCACATAATCTTCAGTTTACCAAAGTCCCTACCACTTCCTATTGTATTTTTGGGGCTATATGTCTTTTTTTGTGAATTACTGTTTCCTTATTTTGAAAAGCTACGTGCATCTGTATCTTTGTGGAAAATGGGGAAAATGAAAGATAATCCCCAAATGAGAGCACATATGTATGTGTGGAAATGAATACATTTTTTTTCTTTTTTTACTTTTTTATAGGCAAAAAAAAAAAAGAAAAAGAATGTGAATATTACTCAACCAAGCTTTGCTTGAAAATAGTGAGTTGTAGGAAAGTGCCAGAACCTGGCCAACCTACGTTTCACTTGCCTTTTACGTTCTACAACTGGGTTTATTTGTCATGAATATCTAGCATATGCAGGGCCAATCGATCTTAAGTTTATTCGGTTTATCTCTATGATCCACTTTCATGGAAGATGGATTTTCAATGAACATAAAATTGTGAAGTTATATGTGCAGACATCTGTGCATCTAGTTTTGTTTGTATTTGTCTTTTTCAGCTCACATCTAAGCAGGCAAAAGCTTGGTTGCAATTTTCCTGCACATTACTGATTAGCAATCTTGCATAGCCAACTGACACTTTTTCCTGTTGTACTTTTCTGAAGATTGACACAATTGTTGCTCTGCAATAAAGCTCACTCTTTATTTTCTTTGATGAGGTGAGAGCTTGATATAGAGCAAAAACTGATTCTTACTAAGAGTTGCCTTTGTGGTTGTGCTACCATATAATTGAATGACCTTGAGCAAGTCATATTCTGATTTGACCCTTGATTTCTTTGTCTCAAAAAAAAAAAAAATCAGACTAGATTGAATTTGAAACTCCTCTCACCTCTAAAATGCTGTGCTACATTTCCTGATATTTTCTGATACCTGGCAGCTTTGTTACAAAACAAACTTCTGGTGGGTATTTAGGTTTCCTATGTCCCCACAAGTTCCTAATGGAAACTTCCTCGTGTTTTCTTATTCTATTAAATATAGAAATTAACAAATCTATTTTATCTGTCATGTACAGAGAACTTCAGTGGCAACTGTGGGGACAAGAGGCCCAGAATGTTGCCATAGAGATGGTTGGTTGGTTAGTTAGTTAAGGTCTGAAAAAATGAATTTGGCATGGGAAAAATAGGCCCGTGGTGGGTGTGAGGAATGAGGGTGGATGCTAACTGCATTTATACTAAATGAGAAATTAGGAGAGGGCAAAGATAGGACAGTGGCTTTGACATGGCTTTCAGAGAGGAAAAAGAAGACCCTTTGTATCTTCAAATAGAACACTTGTATCAAGAGTACCTAGTATGACCTCAATTTATTATATTTTTAATAGCTTAATTATATAAATTGGGCTGATGGATAGTGCTGAGAATTGGCAGTCCATCAAAATAGTACCGATGCAGCACTCCTACAATAATAATATAACATACCAACACTTGTAAGCTCTTTATATATGAATCATCTCATTCACTTTTCTCAGTATTTCTAGAATGTGATACTCATTTTCCAGGTACAATGATCATGTACAACCAGCCTTGTAGAAAAGTATCTAGAGAGGGCAAAGGCCTTGTCCAGTATCATAGAGTAAGTCACTGAACAGACGCGCATGTGTCCCGACAGGCTCATCTTCTAATGCAGTGGTGTCAAATACGAGGGCTGTTTCTGAATTTGTGTTTGCAGAAAGACTTGCTCCTGGCCACATTTCTTTATCTACTGTGTAATTTGTTTTCTCTTTATTGTGATGGCACAATATCTTAGATCTACCTTGCTAACTAGCTGTCTATCCGGTTCTCCTCTATCTAACGATAGTTGCATACTAGTATGGCAGAATCAGACTGTGTTAGTCAGTTTAAGCTAGACTGTGCTATGGTAGCAAAGAGCCCTTAAATATCAGTAACTTAAAACTTAATTAAAATTATATTGCATTCCATGGCATGCTATTCTTATGGCTGAGGGAGAAATAGTAGAAGAATAAAATGATTCTTAAACTTTCTTCTTTGATAGCATAAGTCATTTGGCTCACATTGCATTTGCCAAAGCAAGTCACACAGAGAAGCCTGTTGCCCTTGGGGTGGGATGCATGCTTGTCTTACACAAAGGGCCACTGGGAAGGGCCTTTGTAGGGACGGACTTGGTAGGAAGAGACACAAATATTTGGAACTGCAAAATCATACTCAAAATTTACCATTAGTGTAATCTTTTATGGTGTACATGGCCCATCTATCTGGCCAAGTTAGTAGTACAGCTTGCAATAACAGGTCAGAGAAAACCACCACTATCAAGGGAAAGGAACGACTTACTCTGAAAGAAAACAGAAACCAGTCATTAAAATGTCTCTGACTCTGAGCATTATTCTCTTTAAAAGAGACTGTTTTGGGTCAAGCTTACTTGCTTTGTCAATGACCTATAGCCATGATTTCCTATTTATGTAAAATTGTCTTCAGAAGGAGCAGATGAAAAGACCCAATATTAACATGAAAATGATTGTATGGTGATAGGAACTGTCACATTTGATAAACATGGGCAAGATATTCCCTGATATACTTCTGGGACAGCTTTATTAATTACATTGAAAAACAAGTCTGTAAATATTGGTCCCATACTAAATTAAATTTTACAGATATTAGGCAGTGTAACTTCTAAGACACAATAAACCAGCATCATCCTCTTGTCACCAGGAGGAAGTAATTGAACATGATTTAATAAAGGCCACAAAATAATGAAAAGGTCAGGCTGTCTTGATTGCTGTTACTATTTCATGAGAAAAAAAAATGTCTCTAATAGTCTTGCGTAAGAAAAGAGTGTAAAGAGGGTAGCTGCAAGTAAAATTTCAATCCTTCCTTTTATTTAATCTTAACAATAAGCTATAATTTTAACCCTTTCCTCTATGAAACATTCTTGAAATTAATTCTCTCTGTTTTATAGGTGAAGTACGTGAAGTATAGTGCTACCAATAACTTAAAATGTTTTTGCATGGCTAGTTACTGTGGAATTAGAACTAATCGACAGGCATCTGTGTCCCCAGTCTACTGTTCCCTCCTGGCCACTTGCCTAAGACTAAGCTAATATAAAAAGAAATTTTCATTTCATTGGCTGAAGCTGAATCAGTTAGTAGTAGTTGGTCCTGACGATCTGCTAGTACTAATCTGTACTCAGAGAAGTGGTATTGATAACGATGAGCTGGTGGTGATGGTGGTGGTGATGGTGGTGGTGGTGACGGTGATGGTGATGGTGGTGGTGACGGTGATGGTCGTGATGGTGGTGGTGAGGGTGGTGGTGGTGATGGTGGTGGTGTTGGTGGTGATGGTGGTGGGTGAGGATGAGGAGGGTGACGAGATGCTAAAGTCAGCTTTTCTTGGACATTTTATGTGTGCCAGCCACAATGCTAAGTATTTTACAAGGTTTATTTATATAAACCTGCAACAACTTTAAAAGGTAGATGGTATTTTTTTTCCCATGATTATATAGATGATAAGGGGCAGAGCCAGGATTTGAACCTGTGCTCTGAGACTGAGCCATAGCATCTTTGTTGAGTGTCATTTGCAGGAAATAGTGATTTTCTTTTCATTACGGAAAAAGGCTATTCACATGAACAGGTGTGTGTGTGTGTGTGTGTGTGTGTGTGTAGTACACAATAAAGAACACATGTTTTCAAAAGACTTCGTGCCACTGGCATACCATAACAATCTAATACATTGTGTTGTTCAAGTCGATGGCACAATTGAGAGTGTTGATAAGCGGACATATCAAGTTAGAGTCAGTTTTCTTTTACAAGATAAGAATGAGGAAGTAACAGGAGCATCTTGAACAAGCCTAGTTAAAATGCTTTCTATTAGTAGAAGAATTATCTATGACTCAAAATAAAATTTTGGATAAAATTACATGTGTAGTGTATTAATAAGACATGACTTTTTAGTAAAATTTGAAAGGAAAGAATACTTGGCTAGGGATGAGGTGAGCTGGTCTTACATTTTAGCTGACCTTATTAATAGGTGTATACATCTGCGCAAGTCATTTAACCTCTCAGACCTCACTTTATCTGTAAAATGGAAGAATTATAATTTCCCTACCACCATTGCTATGAGTATCTGAAAATGCTTAAGAAATTGTGAATAGCTTTGGAAATAGATGACAATGTGATCATAATATAATTGTATTTTTTCTTCTCCTTCTTTCTCATTCCTTTCCTTAACCCTTGAAATTAAAATACACACACACACACACAAAGATTTTAGGCATATTTAATGACTCTGAGAAAAGAAAAGTGATTTATAATTGATTGAAAGTTCATAGAAGATAGTACTTGATGCAGTGATTCACTTCTGCTTGGTTTGTAACCTTACATTTAGACTAAAATAGGAGAAGAAAGCTGAAATTTGTCCAAAAAGGGCAGATGTGTGTGTGGGAATACTCTTTTTAGATGTCCCATAAAGTGACTTTGGAAGAATTTGAGAAAGGGATATTAAGTTGACTTGTTGACTGACCACGACCAGCTTGGGGACACACACACACACATTTGCTAGATATGTCAGAGCAATTCATTATTTTCCATTCCACACTCCTAGCAATACTCAATGCTGCGGTTATGTAATAAAGACATAACATGCAAGTCAGAGACTTCAGACTTGCCTAGTCAAGGGCCCTTATTTCCCAGGTAAAAAAAAAAAAATTAAAAAAAAAGCCCAGGGGAGTGAAGTGGCTAAACTCTCCTAACTAGTTTCACAGGAAATGAAGCCTCTAATAATGAGTTTCCAGATTTCATTGCAACAGACCCGTCTCAAGCCTCTCCTTAAAGTTTTATAACTCAAAAGTTTACGGACAGGTCCTTTCCCTTTTATCAGATATTGAGGTAAAATGAAATGAAGAGGGAGGGAATGACTGAGCTGACTAGCTGAGCGATTTCTACTTCTCTGTTGGCTGGAAGATGGTACAGTCGGTGCTGAGGAGGAAGTCACATGTGGCTTAGCATTGCTGATAGTGGCTATTATGGTACATTATAGTTGGAATATCGTGGAGTGGGGCCAGAAAAACTAGAATAGGAATTTTAAAACCCAGGTTCCACTTGCAGGCTCGCCTCTAACTTGCTGCATTCCCATGATCAAATCCTTTCATCCCTTTGTGCTTTAGTTTCTGGTAGTAAGACGTGCATGGCTTTATCAGCAGTCCTTTCTCAGAGAGCTGTGGGGAGAATCAAGTGCGATAATGGTTGTGGAAATGCTTGCTAACATTTTCAGAGTGCAGCACATTCCAAAGCATTGTTGTCTTTACTTTAACATTTACCTGTAAGGCTCCCTCTAGATCTGAAGTTCCAAAGTCATGGCTTGAAGGTAAGGCTTAAAGGTATATAAATCTCTGTGCTAGTAAGGAAACCAAAGCATTAAAAAAAATGAATAAAAAAAATTGAGTCCTTGATCTCAGCTCCAGACAGAGCAAGGCTGGGAGTGTGACTCAAGTTCCTGCCTCTCACTCCTGGGTCCCTGTGATCAGATTTTGTCATCAGGACTTAATGAAGATGACAATCTGCTCAAAATTAAGGGTATTATTAAAACAACATAAAAGGCAAAATTCTGGCTTTTTTTTTTTTGGCTACTCTTGGGGGGATCCTGCTATTAAAAGATCAAGGCTAAATGTAAAAATGAAAGGGTAATGAAAGTTATGCTCAGTGGAAGACACAGGAAAATGGAATTTGGTTGCTCCCTAGGATTAATGTATTTTCACCTAAAGTCAGTAAGAGACCGGCAGCATTTGACAATCTTGGAGTTGCTGGGGGTTTGCGAGATTGCAGAGCAGGCTAAGTTCAGGGTTTTCACTTTTCTGGGGATCAAAAGTTAAACTTTTAGATGGGGAAAGTAGGATAGGAAACATTTTGAAATTAAAGTTCATGTAGAAAGCTAGAAATGTATTTCAAAAAAATTACCTTTTCCTTTCAAAATATTCAGTGCAGTCTCTTGACTCTAAATGTGGATGCAAGAAAAATGACGAAAGTCAGCATTAATGGTAGTCTCCGTTCTGTTTGGGACTAAGAAACAGAAGCTTATTTCTTAAAAACTAGTATCCTGGGGAGTCTGGGTGGCTCACATGGTTAAGCATCTACCTTGGGCTCAGGTCATGATCCCAGAGTCCTGGGACTGAGCCCCTAGTCGAGCTCCCTGCTGTGTGGGAGCCTGCTTCTCTCTCTCCTTCTGCTCCCCCCCCTTGTGCTCTCTCACTCTCTTTGTCAAATAAATAAATAAATAAAACCTTTAAAAAAACACAAAAAAATAAACTAGTATCCTCACTGAACGTTTCTCTTGGGATAATTGCTGTTTATTTTAAGACATCACAGTTATCCACTGTGATAATTAATAACATGATTTATTTATTGAAAACATACTATGTACAACAAACTGCCCATGGCAATTTCTATGAAATTTCTCTTTTGATCCCCATGAAAACCTCCGAGTATATATGATAACTACCCTGTTTTCAGAGATAAGAAAACTGTAACTCTGGGAAGTTAGTTAACTAGTCCAAACCCTTAGCCAGTAAGAGAAATAGGGGATTTGAAATCAGATTGAAAAGGCCACATATCCCAGGTTCTTAAACATTCTGTTTTGTGGAATTCCTTAGGAGAATACTTTAAGGAAGGGGTAAGGGATAGAGAGAAAAAAGGAAAACTAATTCTGTAGTTAAAATTTACTTTAGAAATCAGTGTAAGTTGAGACCAGCATGCCTCGGGGGCACTTGCCAAAAAATGCTAGTAGATTTTGCCAAAGGCAAGTTCAATAGCACTGCTTGAGTTTCTCAGTAGCATACCTCACCGTGTGCTATCTGATGAAAAAATGTTAAAGGTCACCTGCCAGGCCCCTGAATGTGTCAGCTTCCTCTTTTATCAAAGGCTCTTTTCTAGTGAATTTCACCCACCCTAGGAATAGTCAGAAACGCAACGTAAATGAGGGATTCATGAAAATTAGTGGGTAAATCCACTGGAAACATATTGCCTAGAAAGATGGTTTTACTGGGTTTTTGTTGTTGTTGTTTTGAATTGGCCCGGGATGTTCAATCCTTTATAGAAACTGTACCTCATTTTGTTTTGGAAAAGTTTAAAAAACCTAAAAAGACATTTTTTGCTATAGAAATAATTGATTCCTAGTACCAGTGTTATTTAACTCTCTCAATTACCCCATGCAGTGGGTATGTTACTACAGCCATTTTATGAATGAAAAAATCGGCTTAGAAAGGGTAAGTAACTTACCCAAGGTCACACAGCTAGTGAGTGGAAGAGCTGGTATTCAAACTCAGTTGAGACAGCACAGCCTGCCTGTGCACATCTGTGTGATGCTGCTAACTTCTCCCAAGAGGTAGCTCCTTTTCATCTCTGCTTAGTTCCTCTCTTTGCGGTCAGCTAAGTTCTGTGTATTGCTTACTTATTCAGGACCTCCTATGTTCCCAGCACTATTAATAGGGTTCAAGATGATAAATTAGGCATGGTCCTTGCCCTGGAGTAGCCCGCAGTCCAGTGGATTGACAATGAGCTGGATCTAACTGAATTTTAAGTAATTTTTACATGAACCTCCATGTGACAAGACTGATGAAATATCACACAACAATCCATATTTTTACTACATCAGAGCACGTTAATGTGTACGTGCTTCAATAGCATGTCAGCCTTAGTTGTTTGTTGTTTTTTTTTTTCTCCCTGAATGAAGAAACCATTAACTTAAAAAATCTCAAATCTTAAAATACCTTAGTATATGTTTGGAATATAATTTGAAAGTACCAGTACAGTCATTATCTCGTTTAAGAGCTATTGTAGTTCTTAATTGTGACTGCTCCAGGGGCTTAATTTAGCGAGTTGCCTATCTCCACCCACCCCTCTTTCTGGAGGTGGGGATGCTTGCCCCCAAGCCTGTGATGCTCAGCACCTCCCAGACAGAGGTTGGCGGGAGAGAGGTGTCTGCAGAGGCTAACTGACAGCCTAGCACTCTGAGAACTAGAGTGTGTTTTGGGAGCCGTTGCTAACACATCAGCCACTATGGTATTTCTATAGCTATGCTGGCTTAATGCTGAGTGAAATGCTGTATGGTTTGTATTTGCCTTCCCCTGTCTTTTACATTAAATTTTTGGCCCATGTAAGTACAGGTCATGAACTTCACAACCAGAAAAATCTGATCTGTCTGCAGCTCCAGATAGGATAGTCATTTGATGTTGTATCTAACCTTTCAATCCATGGTGAGTCCCTCAGGATTCCTCTTTGTGGCCTAAGAGAATGTAACAGACCACAGCAAGAAGAGTATCAAGCTCTCTTTGAGACCCAGAGCCCTAGCATTGCAATTTTGCGTCTAAACATGACATCATATCTACTAGAATTCTCTGTACAGTGGTGACATATATTGGGAAGTTGCGGTCAGCACTCCAGACTATAGCTTTCACTTGAAAAATGCATCTTTCTAGCCTCATGACTTGGGTGCATTCTGGAAGAGGAGTCCGAATACCTGAGCTCTGGCACCATCTCTGCAGGCCGGATGGACGTGGCAAGTTTCTAGCCTATCTGAGCCACAGTTTCCATGCCTATAAATAAGGATTAAAATATTCTATTTAGCCAACCATACAGAATCTCTCTAATAATTAAATGAGATTAAAGTATATAAAAATGGTTTTGCAATTCAAAGCATTATATTCTACAGGGTCATTTGTACAGTATGATACAAGTTCAGTTAGTTACTTTGTCCATTATTCATTTAGTATTTCCTGAGCACACATGGTAAACAACATTTTACTGAGGGATATTAGGTTCAAAATTACGTGAGGCGTTGATCTCACTTTCAAGGAACTTAAAATCTAGTTATAATTATAAAACTACAGAGGAACTCTTTATTCTCCTGTTTAAACCCCTTCGAACTAGTTGGCAAAGCTATTTTTTCCTTTCCCTCTGTTGTCCTTGGCAATTTGAACACTGAGGCTCATGGGTTGCTCTGATACATGTCCATATAATTCTGCTGAATTTAGTATCTACCCAGAGTTGTGTTTCTGCCCAAATATGTTTATGAATGTCAAACTACTATTTTCATGATCTATTAGATATTACATGAAGTCATATATTTAGGTGTGGGCTAATTGTGAATGATTATAAAAATAAGAGATACTAAGACAAGTTTTACACTTCAAATTTTTAAAGTAGGTGAATTTAGATCTACGGTCTATAAATTTAGGGTTTATTTATGTGTGAAAAGTTTGATAAACAATTGACAGAATCTTGTTCAGAGAAAAGGAGGCTTGGGTCTATTTTTCTTAAGTGGTAGATAAATGTACTTTTTATAGATTTTTTAGTTTAAAATGCATTTTAAGACAGCCTGCCACAAGCTTTTTATATTTGGTGAGAGGGCTTCTCCTTTGTAAGAGTGGATACAGGGGCGCCTGGTGGCTCAGTTGGCTAAGCATCTGCCTTCGACTCAGGTCATGATCCTGGCACCCTGGGATCAACCCCTCTCCTGTCACTCCCCTGCTTGTGCTCTCTCTGTCTCTCTCTCTCTCGTTCACTCTGCATCTCTCAAATAAATAAATAAATCTTAAAAAAGAAAAAAAAGAAGAGTGAATACAGATAAAATGTCATGAAAGTCCTTCATTGTCATCTTCTTAACAAAAAGTCCCGGGCCTGACACAGAGTAGACACTCCATAAATGTTTGTTGTACAATTGAAGGAAGACAGCTAGAAAAAAGAATCATGGAGACAGAGCGTTTGAACTGAAACTTGAAACCAGGGAGAAATTAAGTTTGACAAAGATGTGCACAGAACAGAAAGAATATGAATGTATCTTCTTGAGAGCAAAGGATTGTGGTTCAATGTAATTTAAGATTTGTAGGCACATTTTAGAAAATGATTCAGAATTCTGGGCTTGTACTCAGAATTACTGGCCTTCAACAGAGACTGAGAGTATGACATCAGGAAAATTAATTCCTATTTTTGCTGAAAGATCTTAGTTTGGCATTTGAATGTCTATGCTTGTAAAATGTGTAAGAGCTAGAAATCAAAGGGTCACGTAGAAACATGCACGTTTGCATGGATAAATTAATGTTCTCGCTAACTTCGAAATATTTTAGTGTTCCCGAAGGCAAGAGTCAGAATTTAAAAAATTTTAAAATTATGTAAAGAAGCATAATAGAATTTGTGGAGTTAAATGGGTTGAGTTGAATACACATCTTTCCTTATTCCACTAGCTTAGAGCTTGGAGTATTCTGCTGACGTTATGGGGAACATACAGACACAATCACACTGATGTGTATGCTTATTTTAAAATCTGACAAGGTGTGTACTTGTATATTTTGAAGTAATTTTGAATTATTCAGTGTTAAGAGAAAGTTGTGTTGGTTAAAATTAAGGGGGAAGTTGAATATTTAAATGTAATTCCTAGACCCTATATCCTAATAACTCTGAGTTAGACCTCTGTTGCTCTGTCGTGCCTCTAAGAATCAAGTCAAGTCAAACCAAAACTAAATTAACTGGACAACTCTTCTATAAAATGAAGTTAATATTGTCTACATCACATGATTATTATAGGATGCAAAGGGTGACACTATAGGAAATGGGCCTTGCCTCATGACTGACCAAGTGAATGGTGAGGAGTTATCCATTTCTTCCACTCTCCTTCCACAGCAATTCTATTCCCCTTCTTGAAATACTGAACCCCTTTCTCTATGGCCAAACCACAACAACCTTCAAACCCAAGATCTAGTGATTCTATGTGCACGATGTTTTCCCTGATTATTGCTGCACATATTGCTATCATCAGTAATTTTATCGTACTTAAAAA
>NC_048220.1:95742049-95916144 GCF_002007445.2 Ailuropoda melanoleuca | reverse complement strand
AGTCTTTTCAGAAAATGGCTTCAGGAACACATTTATCCCCAAGAGGTGTGGGGGAAAGTCTGTGGCTTGTGTCTTTACTTAAATCTCTGCAGTTGATCCAGATGATTGTGTTTCTCATATGTCAGTCATTAAGATGACTTAGAAAGACAACTGGTTCTTTCTCCTTTTACAGCAATGTAAGGGCTCTGAAATAAAGTAGAATTGTCTTGTTAATTTGTCCTTTACCCCTCTGATTTTTTAGAGCTTGATTTCTCACAGTACATTATAAGTACCCCAGCATTGCTCCTGCTACTTACTCAAAATACAAACTTCCAGAACCCCTCCCCGTATTTGTGGAATTAGAATCTCCAGAGGTGTGGCCCTAGACTCAGCATTGTAAACAGGATCCCAGGGTGATTCTTTGGCATAATAAAGTTTGAGAAGTGCTGCCTCAGATGCTAAGGATAAGCTGGCCCTTTTCTTTCCTATTGCATAAGTGATTCAGTCCAACCCTAACACATTTCTTCCCCTATTACATTGATTGTGTAATGCATTCTGTATTCCTGCCTCCCATTTGCTATCATCTGAAGTCCCTTCTAATATATTTGATAGGCTTTTTAGTCCCCTGGCATACTTAGCTGTACCTTTATTATTGCCTATGGTTACCACCGGGGCTTTCTAAGTAGAGGTCTTGGAACAGCTCCTAGAAAAGGAGAGTACATTGACCTTCTTCAGAAAATTAATCCAAACAGAGCAAGGATACTGGGGAAACTCTTGTTCTTTTTTTAGAAATGGCAGGAATGTAACAAAAGGTATGGCTTCTTTCTTACTACACATCTGACCAAAATAATTAAGAGCTGTGTGATGATACGGAAGTCTCCATGGTCAAGGAATACTATAAAGCTCCAAATATTTCAAAGACCAACATCTGGGAAGACACTAATTTAACTTAGAATTATAACTTCAATCTGACCTTGGTTCTTCAGACAAGTGTGGGGAAAATACGGGCTCAATAGTTGGAAAATGGAGTTTTAAGTCACAAACCCACAACTGGCGGTTTAGTGAGTCACTCATGTTGTTTATTTTAAATGGCCATTTCTTCATCTATGAAATGGGGAAAAAAAATTTACCTCAAAGTTTAGTTGGACTACATGAATAATAGGGCAAAATATAGTGTTTGGCATTTTGTATTTTATTTAACAGAAGACTCTCTTCAACCCGTTCTAGATTTGGATAATTTTCTTAGGAAAATAACTGCAGATAGGAAACTGGGATACACTTGTGAGCGTTTTCATACAAAGCTCAAAGATAAGTTTCTACCCCAAGAAAATGAAACTACTGGACAATTTATGAGTAACCTCTGTGGGTGTCAGTGACAGCATGAAATGTGAAGTGGAGATGAATGTGGGCTAAAGAATAAAACTGTTTATCCAACCGGTTATTTGTAAACTGTTGAAATCAGCAACATGAATGATAAAATATGAATGTATAAGCTAAGAAGTGTAAGACAGAAATTCTTTAAAAGAAATTCTGAAGTGTCCAATTTCAAAAGTTGCTCATTTGTGTCTTTGTCTTAACATTCTTTCATAACCATGTTATGTATGTATTTTGAATTCTTAGAGTTGAAGCCCGATCTGTTCAATAGAAATGGGGAAGTTGAGGCCTAATGAACACTGGGTAATAGTGGCAGAGCTAGGATAAAACAACGTGCTCTTATTGTTGTATACAGTGTTCTATTCACTACAGGGACCCTATCATAACTATATACATTACAATATGCTCACCATAAGAAGTGTAGTTGCCATCTGTCACCATGCAAAATTGTTAAATATTACTGTATACCCTATGCTGTAATTTTCATCCAGTGGCTTATTCTATAACAAGAAGTTTGTACCTCTTAATTCCCTTTACCTATTTTGCCCATCCTCTGACAATCACCAGTTTGCTCTCTGCATTTGTGAGTCTATTTCTGGTTTTTTTTGTTCATTTGTTTTGATTTTTAGATTGCATATGTAAGTAATGTTGAGCATCCTTCCATGTGTCTCTTATCTATCTGTATGTCTTCTTTGGAAAAATACCTATGCTGCCTGCCCATCTTATTGATTATTTGTGGGGGGTTTTTTGGTGTTGAGTTGTATGATTTTTAAAAATATATTTATTTTGGATATTAACTCCTTATTGGATATATCATTTGGAAAGAGCTTCTCCCATTCAGTAAGTTGCCTTTTGTTTTGTTGATGGCTTTCTTTGCTGTGTAAAATCTTTTTAGTTTGATCTAGTCCCAATAGTTTATTTTAGCTTTTGTGTCCCTTATCTGGAGAGATCCAGAAAAATATTGCTAAGGTAAATGTCCAAGAGATTATTGTCTATCTTTTCTTTTAGGAGTTTTATGGTGTCAGGTCTTACATTTAGGTTTTCTAACCATTTTGAGTTTATTTTTGTGTATGGACTAAGAAAGTGGTCCAGTTTCAATCTTGGAGGTAAAAGTGTAATCAAGGTGTTGACACGTCTACTTCAGTGCTACACAAGAAGACTGTTATTATTATTATTATTTCCTTTTTAAAATGGCCTTATACTTCTGTCTCATCAGGAAGTTTGGTGTGATATAAGTTTCTTCCTTATAGTTTGAAATGGACATCTGATTATTTTTTTCTTACTCTTACCATTACTAACATATCTTAAACATTTATTTTTGAATTTTTTTTTCAATTGCAGTTAAGTCAAAATTAGCTTTGAATAATAGCTTGTCCTCAATCTTTGATGCTTTTAGGCCCTACCTTTATTATTTTTCATACATTTCCCTTATAATTTTTGTTGACATTCATTAAAGAAGTGCTGTTGCATATACCACACAAATGAGTGAATAAAGTAGCAATGAAGTCAATGTCATTGTATCAGCAGACTAGAGGAATTCAAGGAACTCACAGAACAGAGTTTTGTAATGATCATAACAATGATCTTTGAAGATTCTGAGAATTTATATAAGGGATGTCAGAGAGTGTGATAGTGAGCCAAGAGTTAACTTTTTTAATTAGTGGAAAATGATTTGAGCATATGGATTAGACTTGCAACATTCAAGGCAGCCACTGCTGGGGTTGTTGAGAATATGGCTGGTGAGGAGGATATGTTGAGGGTATCTGTGGCTCCATTTTCACCCTTATAGATGAGAAAAGCCATTCTGCAGAATCAGATGCTGACCCCAGTATGTGATCCAGTCCCCTCCCAATTGATGATTGGAAAAGTCTAGGGAAATTATTGTCTTAGACTATTATGTGGATTCACCCTTGACCTCTGTTATGAGTAGATGAGATTATACCAAGTTTGAAACTCTGATACCTTTAAATAGAGTTGAAACTTTGGAAGAGGGCAAATGTTATCATGAGGTCCCCTATTCACCCTGATAATCCTGGTAGAATGCCTAGGGAATGCTTTGCATTGCTCCCAGGTTGCATTCCAAATTCCTTAGCATTATATACATGAACCTCAATGTCTACTTCTCCAAGCATTCCTTCTCTGCCTTTTCTTCACTCAGTCCTGACATTCTACATTATACCCACAGAACTGTTTGTAATTTCCCAAATATTTCAGGTTCTTACATGCCTCAGGAAATTTGTACTTGCTGTTTCTTCTACATATCATTTACTTGCATTCTTCACCTGATAACTCTTTCTCTCCTTCATGATTCAGTCGAGATGAAGCAACCCCTGAGAATGTTTGCATGTCTCTTCCTTTATTCTCGCACATGGCACTTGTAACAGTGCTATGAATTGCCTCATTACCTCTCATTGTACATGAGTGGCACTTTGTCAGCTGAGAATTTCTCGTTTACCCTTGTATCTTCAGTTCCTCCCACTGGGAGTGTCTTATAGCAGATGATCAATAACCATTGGTTACTATAAATCTAGTTTCTGATAATCAATCTTAATTTTTAAAACTTACAATTCTAAAATTTCAGAGGAAAATCCCAGACATCATTACCTTGGCAAACCTACTATCATTAGAATTCAACAGTGGCACTATTAAGGGATGATAAGAGAGAAAAAAGAGTTAAGTACAGACACATAAGAAATCAAGATTAAGAGACCGTGATTGCCTGAAGCTCCTTGATTTGTGCTAAGAATTGTTTCTAGCTAAGTTATCAAATCTCCAACACTGACAAAGTGTGTGTTTTGAATATAAATCATTTCTTTTGTCATGAAAATCTTCACTATTGCCTGTACTTTTGATATTTGGGGGTAAATGAATTTTCCTCCAAAATTAAAACTATGCTTAAAAAAATGAAGATTATTCTAGGTTGATATTAGGATGTTTTAGCCTATCTTTTCTATCTTATCATCTATATGATCTGCTTTAGGGTTTAAGACTTAATCTAAAATTTTTGTAAGATTATAGGATTAGAAATATCCTTATTTATCATGTAATCCAACCATCATTGGAAGCTCACATCACCAAACATGAGCAAAACTGAAGTTTGGCCTTAGTGGTGGATTAGTGGATCGTCTTCTCAGTGTAGTTTTAGTGGCTCTGGATATGATGCTAGACTCATAAATGCCTTAACACCAAAAATCACAATATTGAGAATCTTGCCCACGGAGTTAAAGCATCGTGTCTACAGGATTCCCCTATAAAATGCAATGCTGTTAGGAAAGATAATCATTAGATACCTGGTCTATCATGTTGTCTACCTTTCAACCAGATCAGTCAGAAGGGAGGAAATGTGACACAGAAGAGAGTTGAGTGTAGATGTAGAAACATGTTCCAAGGAGTTAAGTAGCTTACCTAAAGTTGAATACCTAGTAAGAACTAGAGTCAAGGTGCAGATCCAGATCGAATCTCAAAGCCCACACTCTTTTCATTGCATAAACTTGTTTAGAGCAAAGAGTGTTGTTCCTCAGGGCAAGCAGGAAAGGCAGAGGCTCTGTGTGAAGTTAAGGGGGGTGGGAGGAGATCTTTGGTCACACAGGTTAGAGAGCATCAGGAGGAAAAGACCAGAGAAGTGGAAAACATGAGCTATGATTTCAGCCTTTACCATGCTTTTGCTTGTATCCTCATAATTAATGAGAAAAAAGGCGGGGGGGGGTGTGTTTTCCTGTAACTGCTGGTCCAACTTTCTGAAAGCTCTTCCTTTCCTGGGGACTAGAGAACATGGCTACATGCCAAACTACGTGTGTCTCCTGCTTAGTTATCCTGAGTCCTCTTCCCTGGCAGAGAGACAGTGAGGCGGTGTATTGATTTCGGCTCAGATTTTCATCTCAGTCATTCAACTTACATTCAGCAAGTGGCATTATTTTACTCCTGGGGGCAGAGAGACACTGTCAGTGTCTCCCTGGGGGACAGTTGACTAAGTGCGGAGAGACTGTGTGTTGGCATCTCTTCCCTTGTCTGCGTTTGTTTTACATAACAGCATGCCACAGCTCTTCAAGGAACAATGCTAGAAACTGCCCTGGTTTCCCTTCTTGTGACATGTAGGGAGGAAACATTGCTCCAAGCTCAGCTCCCAGCTGGCAGATAATCAATTTTCTCCACCACTAAGTCACTTTCTCTCCTCTCCTCTCCCTCTTACACCACACTGCATGTGGTGACCTAGGACAGAACACTGATAGCTTCCAGTTCTTTGGGAGGAAGGTTGAGGACTGAGGGCTTCATTTTCTTCATCCTAAGATGCAGGTATTGAACAAGTTGATATCTAGAATTGTATATTTCTGTGGTTTTGGTTATTGAGTTACTATGTCAGTGCACAAAAAATGGTGTAACACTTTTAGTAAAAATTCACCATGAGAGAATTCCAAATCGAGAATCAAGCTACTGGAATTCTACATTTTAGCTCTGATGCTAACTAATTGTGTGGCCCTGGATGTATCATTGTAACTCTGAGTTTCAGTTACAGCTGGATTAGATGATCCTTGAGATTTCTTCTGATTCTAAAGTCTGAGTTATATGCATTCTCTTTTTCTATTAATGCATCTTTCACTTACTTTAAAGTGATAGTTGTTTAAAGGAATTACTTTAGAACTAGGAGAAAAGGGAATGTGCTAGTCTATTCTTTATCACTGTCTTTTCTTAATAATGGTCAAACTATATAGAGGAGTGATGAGGGAATGTGGGGAAGGTTTATGTCACCACAGTTAATGTCTTTCTACAAAAGATGAGCTATAGGGGCACCTGGGTGGCTCAGTCAGTTAAGCATCTGCCTTTGGCTCAGATCATGATCTCAGGGTCCTGGAACTGAGTCCTGCATCAGGTTCCCTGCTCAGCGGGGAGTCTGCTTCTCCCTTTCCCTCAACACCCCCCCCAACTCATGCTCGCTTGCTCTCTCTCAAATAAATAATATCTTAAAAAAAAAGAGCTATAGGAGACACCTTTTGAACTGTAGTAGTCTATTATTTTCTTCCAGAGATACTAAGTTGGTAACTTTGTTTCAACAGCTAAAAATAAGTAAAGGAATGGCCCTAAATGTCTAAAAGATCTTAAAAGTGTAGTCATAAACTTATTTTCACTCTGTCTCCGTATTGCCCAATAATTAAAAGTCTTTGATATGTCTTTCCTACTAGAAATGTTCTAGGTTCACTGGATAGTGAAGTCAAAAGGCAGTCGGGGTCTTTGGGCAGTCATTGAGCCCCTCCCATCTATATATCCAGCTCCAGGCCACTGGGGTCTCTCTTAGTGAAGGTCTTTGGTAGCTCATTTTGGCCAAAGTCATTTTAGGATTGCTATTCTGTTCATAATTTTAGGGCACTCATAAAATCTTGAACAGTTTTTAAGTGCAAGTCCTGTCTCAGGTACACCACTAGGAAATCAAGGCTCTTACTCACTTCAGACATATCCGGTACCAGGCTCTACTTCATGTTTACTTTCAGTTTTGAAAGTTAAATGTCAACATCTCCTTTAAAATTATGTTCTTTGAAAACAGATCTTCCCCTATCTTTCATTTCAAGCAGTGTTTTCTTCAGTTTTGCAGAGATAGGTCATGCTGCTGATCTTTGAGCACTCTGTGTGTTTTTGGGACACTGAACTCTTCACACTCATCGTGGAGTTCTCACATGGATTATTTTGGTCATCAAAACAATCAAATCAACCTTGATCAAATGACTGTTAGGGCATGATGTTTCCGATTTTCAGTCTGTTCTAGTTCCTTGTACTTGATTATTCTCCTCCCATAATAAGCCCCAGTGACACCAAATTTAGCTTTTCCTTTTCCCTCATTGGAGCTGTCTGTGTTAATAGGAGCTGCCTCATGTAATTTCTAAATTGGGCTCATCGCATTGTATTGCATTTTTATAAGCTTACTTGAAAAGAAACTGTACAGGAAGTAAAACATACCCACTGAAATTTTTTGGCCTTGAGTCTGCATTAAATGGTAGATTCCATGTTCATGCAAAAAATGGTTGGGGGTGTTTGCTTTCCTTACCTTATATTTAGTCAGCATGGCTTTCAGATCATTCTTTATTTGAGGAGATTAAAGTCAATCACTCTATAATGAAATAGCTATGAAAATAAATGTATATGTCTACTAAGTACAGTTTAATACTTTATTTTGCTAAAATGCCTTGGTATAATATGATATAATTTAGTATGTTTGAGAAGTTTAACCAGTTTTTCTCATTTGTTTTATTTTGACAATTTTTATCTGGTTTTTGAGGGCCTAAACTTATCCTGTATATACAGGGTTTTTTTTAAGCAAAGCTTTTCCACTTCTAACTTTTCTGGCATTTTTCTCTTAAGAAGAGTTAGAGAAATAATTGCCATTGATGTTGGGGTATAATACAGATGTGTTAGTCCAGCAGGCTGGTTCCTGTTCCCTCTCTATTAATTGTATGACTACTATAGGAGTATGTCTTAAGTAATTCTGTGTCTTTGAGATACACATATCAATATACCCCTAATTATTAACGAAATTAAGTTTTTTTAGCTTAAAAAAAAAAAAAAGACGAGCTACATGTAAGCTTGGTTAATTTGACATTGGGCTAGACTGCAGATTGTCCACCAAAGACACAAGTCCTAGAACATGACCAAGAGTTTCTTCCCTACCATTGTAAAGATTAAATATACTAAATATTTAACTTAAAGCAGCTATTTTCAATTCTTTAATATCTTTGGAAATTTGCAGCCTTGAAAACCAGGTTTTATAAATTTTTCCAATTACTACTTCATGCCACCAAATCCAATATGTCGTCAAAGAACTGGTTGAGCCCAAGGGGCTATAGATTGACGTTAATGAGTTTTGCGTAGTGCACATCCTTTAGAAACTGCTTGAAAAAAAGAAGAGAGGTTTTTTGGTTTTTTTTCCTCCCTGCCAAGAAGGCTGTAGAGGGGAAGCAAGGCACTTCAATTTGCCATTATTTAAACACCAGATTCCAAGTAGGCTATAATTTTAATGATGTTAACATCGAATCCTCCTTGAGAGATCTCTTGTGATCAGCTGCTGAGAGGTTATTGCCTCAATGCCGAGAGAACAATAGTGCTTAGCAAATAATAGCTCTCTACAGTTAATATTATTTTTCCCTTCTTATTTGCAAATCATAAATGCAGTTATTCCACAGAAAGAATTGGTTAACTCTGAAATTTATTTAGGAACTCAAGCATGGGAAAGGAGGGAGAACATATAATTAAATCTTTAATGCATAAAACTATACTTCAATTTTGCAACTCACAGTTTAGTTATTCAAATGACAGTATTAATGAAAACAAAAAAGCTCTCAGGGGTAAATTGAGAGACCTAGCTTCTGGGGAAGGTTCTGTGGTATAACCTTTGGCAAGCTCCAGTATTCCTCAGAGCTTCATTTTCTCATCAGGAAAATGAAGAAACTGGCTTGATCTCTAAATTCTCTTTCAGCTATGACACCCTAGGATCAAATCCAAATTCAGCAATGAAAGTACTGAAAATTCCCTATATAATGAGGCCAAAGACACTTTCAGTTTTGGTGAGCAGAGCATTAAACCATTGTTCTTGATGCTGATTAGACATGTAATACCATCTATGAAAGAAAGCAAGTGCCAATTAAAAAAAAAAAGGATTTAGAGAGCCTTTAATAATCTCCTATATCAATTCTGCAATAGCAGAAGCCAGATATGAGGCAGATACCTACATACCTTGGTTCACAAGTTCTTTCTCCCAGAACACTTTCTCCTGGAGGTCCATTTTGTTCAAAAACACAATTCCTTATCTTCCCTGTGGACAGAGAATGCTGAGCATCTGCCCGCTGATCTAGACTGTCCTTTAGCAAATGAAAGAGATACAAGACTCCATGTGGCAAACAGGTTGATGCTAGAATTCATTCTCTGACATATAAATCAAAAAGCCATGAGATGTGAATCCCAAATATAATCAGCAAATGGATGTGTTTGCATGCTTTTCTAAAATCTTTATGTAATTTTCCTTTATTACTCAAGTTACAACAAGGGCTTTATGGTGGGTAAAAGGAGGTGATTGTGTCCGATAATTGAGTAGAGGCAGGACACATGTCATCTCACCAGCCCTGAGGTGCCCTTGAGTGGCAGTATCACGTATTGAGTACAAGGTCTGCAGCCTCCCAGTAGGGGGCCTTCTTGCATCCCCGCTATGCTGTGACCTTCTCATGTTTTTATGTCTGTAATGGAGTCTTGTTGGGGGAGGGAAAAGGATAGATTGTTCTGCTCTCTTGTCTTTGACTCCAAGGTCATTGCAGTATAAGAAAAGAGGTTCTGTCCGGTGTACAGCTGTAGAATTCTTAAATTTAAAATCAGGGGAGGAAGGAATGGGAATAAGCTTTGACTTCCTGACAGGTGGAGAAAAATGGATGCTTATTGTAGATACAAACCAAAATGAACAGCTCTGATAGAAGCTAGATTCTCAAGGTCATAAGATCCTCTGAGTTATGGGAAAATGTTAGGAAAAGGAAAAAAAAATAATGGTAATAATGTTCAGTAACATTTATTAAGCACCTACTTTGTCTCAGTCCCTGTTCTAAACACTCAACAGGAATCATTCCACTTCACCAGAATTCTAGTAGGGAAGGATGACTATTATCCCTAGTTTTCTATGTGCTAAAACTGAGACTAGACAAGTTAAGTAACCTGCTTAAGGTCATAGAGTGAATTAATGTCAAACTAAGAAATCACCAGGTTGGTTTTTTTTTTTTTTTTGGTCATATATTTCATTTTTCATTTTCCATAAATTTTAGAGCTCTTGGTGAAATTTAGATGTGTTTCAAATATGTAGATTTAAATAATATCACTAATAAATTTAATATTAAAATCATATTTTAACATTTTACATAGGGTCCCCATAAGACCCATTATCTAAGTGAATGAGTTTTATTTTATAAAAAAGACAAAAAGAACCAGAAAGGAAAATGGATTTACCCAAGATTACACAAGAAGATCGTAAACAGGCAGGAATTAGAGCCCGGGTCTGCTGACTTTGAGTCCAGTGCTTTCCCTACCAAAAGATACAGCTTCCTTTTTCAGAGAAGTTGAGCTTTTTAAAACCAACTCTATTTAGTTTGATATAATTCACAGAGTTTTAAAAAGATATATTAGTAATGATTTTTAACAGACATCTTAAAAATTATCTTGAATATCACAAAATGCAAAACTTCCTGGGTGAGAGAATTCCAGCAGGGGGAAGAAAGCTTTAAAATTGAGTGGCTGGGCATAGAGCAAAGAGCAAAGAGCAAGTGAGGTCAAGTTTTTAAGCTTATAATTTTGCAGAGTATCCCCAGGAGCGATTTGACGTCGTGGGGAACATTTTGTGATTTGACCTTTTCCAGCCATTGCCTGCAGTTGCCTGAATTTGGATGTTCCTTTTCCAGCTGCTTTCAAAGCTGTTTTAGAAAGCTTGGTATTCTGATAACATTAGGTTTCTCAACTTCCGTGGAGTCTTTTCTTTAAGAAAATGTCAATGCCTAGGTTAAATTAATCAGACCTGCCTTCAAACACAAAATTATGACAGGCCCATCAAATGAATAAAAACAAGAAATTAAAGTGTTTTTACTGACATGGTTATTTCTCTAGAAAAGTTTTCTGGGTTTGAATTAAAATCATTAATAGCATTTTTCTCTTTGCCTCCTGATTTTGAAACCATTTGTGAGAATACATTCATAAATCCAACAGATAGAATTCAAATACCATCTTTATTGCTGGTAGCATTGATTTGGAAGATTCGTACTATTTCTCATCCAAATCTAATTTTTGTTATTACCCAACTCGGAGGAGAAGTTGGTATATAAGACCAAGTACTTGCTTGGAATAGCAGACTGGCAACAATTGAGCACCTAAAGTAGGGACTGGGTGAAACAAATTTCTAGATTAACCTCTAAGAATTAGTCCAGACTTGATTCAGGAGATGTTTTTTTTGTTTTGTTTTGTTCTTTTTTTTTTTTGTTTTTAAAGATTTTATTTATTTGACAGACAGCCAGTGAGAGAGGGAACACAAGCAGGGGGAGTGGGAGAGGAAGAACCAGCCTCCCAGCAGAGCAGGGAGAGCAATGTGGGGCTCAATCCCAGGACCCTGGGATCACACCCTGAGCCGAAGGCAGATGCTTAATGACTGAGCCACCCAGGCGCCCCCTGATTCAGGAGATGTTACCAAATGGAGAATAGATGGAAAAAATTATTAGATCTATCCAGTAAGGAAACTCCTAAGTGGGCAGGCATCTCAATTTTGCCTATCAGGTAACAGAATGAATGAAGTGGGAGAAAGTCAGAGTGGAATCTCTTCTTTCCTGTACTTTCTAAAAGGGTGGAAAATCCTGTATAATAGGTGAGGGGAAATAGAGGGAACTGTGGCTGCCCATGGCCAAAGACTCCCATTTTTTCACGGACAGAATCATGCCTTTTCATGTTGGGAAATCTTGTTTCTTTCTGCAGGTAGCAAGTAGAATTTCTCTTCCTCTGTGAAGTGCAGTCTCATGTATATGTCAGAATGGCAAAATGTAACATATTGACTCCTTTTCTGTGGCTCTGGAATTACAACTGTGACAAATCAGTTGTAATCTGTAATTACAAGGAGGAAAAAAAATCCTTATCTAGCACTTAGCTATGGTTGACTGGGAGTAAACAACTACTATTTTTCTTAGGATTTCTCAAATACCCAGCTATACCTCTATTAAGCCAGTTTAATTTTCTTATCAAAGTTGACAGATTTAACTATACTGTGGTACATGCTTCTTATTGGTCTCTCTCCTGAGCTGTTGAAAATACTCCCAGTCAGCAACTTAGAGCCAAGAGAGCAAAGAGTGGAATATGAATTCACGTTTTAAAACTCCCCCTGAAATGGGACTTCTCAAAGGGATAAATTAGGAGATCTGGTGGTGTTGCAGTAATACTCTAGGTGAGGAGTAACCATACATTAAATGATATTTTGTCACCTTTGACTACCAAGCCATGTTGATATGTAATTAGTCCATATTTCAGTGTCACGTTGAACAGAGGAGATGATTTTTGTGACAAATCTGTGACCTATGTTAAAATGATGGTATTAATGTTGTTCATGTATACACTGATGTTCATGTAAATAAGACTGAATGCTTTACTGTTAATTCCTGATGGTTGCAGGTAACCTTTTAACAAAGGATAAAAACATTTCACTCAAGAGGAAGCTTACTTACCAATACCATAGAATATCCATACCAATCTTCTTTGATGGGTCTTTAAGAGGATAAAATTGGTTGATATGGATAAATTCTAGGACCCTTTCTAACCAATTCTCTTTTGGATGTGGATATTGTTTCTTCTATGCTTATACGTGCCAGAATGGTGTTAATAATATTACAAAGACTATGCTATTTTGTAATAATATGACATTATATATCGTCTCTGAAAAATTACACAGCACTTTGCCTACCATTAGCAAATGTGGTTTTCACAACAGCCTTAGCAATAGGAATGTTTATCCCTATTTTCCTGGGAGAATTTAAACAACTCACCCTACTCTCTGGACCTTGTTTGTGTCATTACTAGTACTTGAATTCTGGGACTGGATTCTGTGTATTTTCTGCTACCACAACCTATTCTGCAGTTATATAAAACATGTTTAGTGTCTAGTCAGATGTTTGTAGTAGTTAGATTTAATTATGCTGAGAAATTGCATTCCTTGATGGATCAAAGTGGCAAAGGCATTCATTTGTATCTTCAGCTTTAGATTTCTGAGCCAGAGTTGTTTTACTTATATAAGTCCCAGGTGAATTTATTTGCAACATTGTTGGAATTTGGTAATGGATCCAAAATAATGAATTGTATTGCAAAAGGTCACAATGATCTAAGAGACTGGTCTCTTCTAAAGCAAGTGAAGACGAGAAGCGATTTACACTAGTAAATCTAGTACAGAGAATTTTCTAGTACAGATATGCAGAGGACTAAAATATTAGCAAGCGCTTAGGTTCACTGTGTAAACCTAGAGAAAACTGCTAATTTCTGGAGGCTTTACAAATACTAAGCTTTCTTCTATCTAAAGCTATTCTCTAGGAGGACAACTCAAGTATGATTGTTTCCATCCTCCTAAAGGTAACATGCCTATCACAAAAGGTTCAAGAGCAAACGAAAGGAATTTTTCTCTTTGTGATTGGGGCCCCCAGTTATCCAAACCAGTTTTCTATATTACTACATTTGATAATTGCTCAATTTTCTGCTTTCTCCCCCCCCCCCCTTTATTTCCATGATCCTAACCACTGGCTCAAAATGAACAGGCTATTTAGCACAGAAGGAGTATTGCTTTGGGAGGCAAGGAGTCAGGGGTCTGCCACTAGGCAGCTCTGTGTCCTTGGATAACACATCGTCTTCTTTGATGGGTCTTTAAGAGGATTAAATTGGTTGATATGGATAAATTCTAGGACCCTTTCTAACCAATTCTCTTTTGGATGTGGAGTACTATTTCTTCTATGTTTATATGTGCCAGAATGGTGTTAAAAATATTATAAAGATTATGCTACTTTGTAATAATACATGACATTAATGGGCCTTTTACTATTGGCCAGGAATTATACCAAGCACTTCACATATATTAACTGTTTTTAGTGTAGTTTCACAATAACTCTGTGAGGTGCTGTTTTTTACTATCCCTATTTACACATAAGGAAACTGTGACTCAGAGAATTAAGGCACTTTCCCCAAATCACACCACCAGTTAGTGACACAAGTAAGACTTTTTTTTTTTAAGATTTTATTTATTTATTCGATAGAGATAGCCAGCGAGAGAGGGAACACAAGCAGAGTGGGAGAGGAAGAAGCAGGCTCTCAGCAGAGGAGCCTGATGTGGGGCTTGATCCCACAACGCCGGGATCACACCCTAAGCCGAAGGCAGACGCTTAACCGCTGTGCCACCCAGGCACCCCCAGATGTAAGACTTTTGAACCTAGCCAGTTTGACATCACAGTCTTTGTAGTGGACTTTTTTTTTTAAAAAAAGATTTTATTTATTTGTCAGAGAGAGAGAATGTGTGTGCACGTGCAGGAGCGCACGAGCAGGGGGAGTGCCTCACAGGGGGAGAAGGAGTCTCCCCACTGAGCAAGGAGCTGGATGTGGGACTCAATCCCAGGACCCTGCGATCATGACCTAAGCTGAAGGCAGACACTTAACCAACTGAGCAACCCAGGCATCCCTGTAGTGGACATTTTTTTTTTTTAAGATTTTATTTTTTTTTATTTGACAGAGAGAAAGACAGCCAGTGAGAGAGGGAACACAAGCAGGGGGAGTGGGAGAGGAAGAGGCAGGCTCCCAGTGGAGGAGCCCCATGTGGGGCTCGATCCCAGGACCCTGGGATCACATCCTGAGCCGAAGGCAGACGCTTAACGACTGAGCCACCCAGTCGCCCCTGTAGTGGACATTTTTGATGACTCCTCCTTCCCGTCTTCTGTGAACTGGTGTATCCATTCCCCAGGTGCTATAAGAGGTGGCTGCTGACAACCCACCACTGTCCCCTTCTCCACAGAATTGCCTTTGACCGAAATAGAACCATCCCAGCCAGGAGATAAGGAACACCCCCACCTCAGCCTACGCAGCCTATGCTGCTCTTGCCTTAAGGTGGCACTTACTCTGTGGGATGGTTTGTTCCAGAACCTCCTAGAAGTTCTCCTATTTATGCTTAGCTTTTTTTCCACTGCCAGTTCTTGCTTCCTTCCCTCACTCCCTTTCTTCTAACAGTTAAACCCCAATAAGTCACCCTTGCAGGAATTCTTGACTCTACCTCCGCTTCTAGGAAATCTAACTTGAAGCAGTTCCTGGCCTTCACCACAATTCTATGCTCTCTGTGGTCAGTGGAAAAGTCAGTGGGAGTCTTTAAAAGATAGATTTAGCCTAGAAAAAAATTATAAATTATACTTTTAATTTTCCATTGTAGTTTTTCCAATTGCTCTTTTGTGTTTTTGTTTTTTTCCAATATATGAGCTTAAAGAAATAACAGATGAAATAAAAACACACCTATCTATTAGACTTAACGTGAAAGACTGATTGATCTCTTTCAGCAACCAAGTCCCTTTGTTCTCTCCTCTCCGTAATTGGATCTGGCTGAGAAACTCAAATCACCAATCGATTCTTTAATAAGCATAATGTGGGCACTCTGATATAGCTGATTTCTCTTCGTTTTTTTTTCTTCTTGGCAAGCAGTTAGGATTGCTAACAGCTCACTGTGACCTTATATTCACATCTCTGGGGATTAAGTTCAGCAAGCTATCCAGTAAAAATATTTCCAGAAGCAATAATTTCTAAAGTGAAGTTTTAATATTTCAAAAGCCCATGTTGATCTCTGCCTTGGTCTTAAATGTTTTTGGTATAGGGTTTACCTAGGGTTTTCTTAATTGTTTTCTAAGCCGAAACATACATTTAACAAATAATTGCTGAACTCCTTCTGTGTACCAGGCACTGTACCTACCAGATGCTGAGAATAAAATAGTTAACTAAACATAGCTACTTCCTCATGGAACTCATGAACAAACTGTAGATTGTAATCTAATATTCACACTGATCATATTCTTTAAATTGTGATCAGCTCTCTAATTGTCAAATGATACTATGAAGTTTTACTGAAGATGTTAGATCTCTTAAGGACTTCTTTGATGATGGACTAAATGGACATCTGAAGAAAGTATGGAGTTAAAGATGGGGGTATTAGATTTTGAGCCAAGAGAATCAGCATGTGAAAAGATCCTAAGGCAAGAAGTAGCAGAGACATTGAGGGAACCACAAGAACACCAGTCAGAGTGTGCAGAAATACTATTTAAGATGAGGCTAGAGATGTAGTCAGGAGAAAGACTATACCAAGTCTTAAAGGACAAGTTAAAGGATTTTAGTGTGTCCTGATATCAATGGACACTTATTGAAGGGTTTGGAGGAATATATATGTGTGTGACATGAATATAGGAACACGGGGTATTCCTGAAATTGGAGGTAACATGGCAAACGAAGACAAAAGAATGAGCAGTACCCCTTAGGATGATAGAAAGTAAATCAGGTTGGGTGGGCATTAAAGGGGGAGATAATAAATGGTGTGAGATACAGTGGGGATGGATCAAGGTAAAATGGAGCAGAAACACATGTTAAGCAGTATGGATTTTATACTGAGAAACTTGAAGGGAATGGTATGAGTAGAGGTACATTTTAGAAAAATTGGTCTAAACTAGCACTGTCTAACTGAGCTTTCTATGATGAAGCAGCTTTTCTGTAATCTGTAATATCACAATATATTGCTCACTAGCCATGCACTTGAAATGCCCTTGAACTGGAGGTGTAGATTTTTAAATTTTATTTAATTTTGCATTTAACTTAAGGTAACTACCATCTTAGCACAAGTCGAGTTATCATACAGAATATGTGTGTGTGGTAGTGTGTGGTGCTAGGGACATTTGGAAGTTGGAATGAGGAAAAGGAGATGAGCTAGGAATCTGGGGGAGAGAGGAGGTCAGGAAGAATAAAGGCAGAAAAATCATACAAGTGTGAAGTGAAATATTTAATTTACTTTGTCTACCTGAAGGGAATAATGACAGACTAAGGGTCTTGGACTTTTGGTGAAGAGGAACATGATCTCTTTAAGGTTTGCAAAGATTGGAATTATTTAAGCAGAATTTTCAGAAATGTGCTTGCGAGAAACTTCATTTAATTATGGTGTGTAAGATAAATTAGCATGTATATTTTTTGTTAGAGCCCTTGTGCCATTGAGTATTGATGGTATATCCCTATGTCTTTCTTAGCCTGAGGACGCTCTGATGGCAAGAATTACAGTTTGGCTATGTTTTTCCTCCAGAACTCACAGGACCTAGCTGTTGGAAGAATGTTGAATGTAATTCCAGAAAAGTTAATAGGCGCCTCAGACACCATTGGGAATGGTAGGCAGGTGATGGATGCAGACACACATGGGAGTGGCATGTATAGAAGTTAGCAACTGATTTAACTTGAAAGTCATTACTTAATCTGTAATGCTCTAGAATCCATAAACTCAGGGATTATGATTCTGCCCAAGGACTAGGTATTCTACTCATTCTTTTGGGAACAACAGCAAAACTGGAGAAAAGTGTGGTGCCAATTAAAAGGCAATATTTACAAAGCGCTTTCGGGGCAGGGTTTATTCCATATATCTTGAAGTTAAATATATTTTAAAAAAGATATTTCCAGGGGCACCTGGATGGCTTAGTTGGTTAAGTGTCTGCCTTCGGTTCAGGTCATGATCCCAGGGTCCTGGGATCAAGTCCTCTGTTGGTGTCCCTGCTCAGTGGGGAGCCTGCTTCTCCCTCTCCCTCTGCTGCTTCCCCTGTGCTCTCTCTCTCTCAAATAAATAAATAAATAAAATCTTAAAAAAAAAGGATATTTGCAGATTATCTTTCAAAAAGTCAATGTAAACCCCTCTCAAGAGTGTGTAGTTCTTTGTTCACATCCTGTCTGTACTTTCTGCTAATATAATAGGCTAAAAGTGAAATGCTATTCTTTTACTTGGCATTTTACTGATTACTATTGAAGCTGAGAATCTTCATATATCCATTAATTGTCCATTCATTTTGTTTAGCCTAATTAAAAATTTGGGTTTCTTTTCTCAATGATTAATGGGAATTGTTTATATATCAGTGATATTGGCCTTTCAATTCTTATTTTGTAGATATATTATTTAAGTGTGGTATTTTCCTTTTAAAATTACCTAAAGCATTCTCTTTTTTTAAACTTTTTAAAAAGCTGTGCATTTATTTATTTATTTAGTGAACTCTGTCCCCAATATGGGGCTCGAACTCACAACCCCAAGATGAAGAGTTGCAAGCTCTACTAACTAAGCCAGACAGGCACCCCTAAAGCATATAGGATTTCTAAGTTTTACATGCTAAATGTGTAAATATTTTTCCTTTATGCTTTTATGTTTCCCCAAGTAAAAATGTAGCCAGTCAACTCTCCTGCTTTCCTGTGGTCAAAGCAACCTTATAGAAGTATACCACAGATTGATGTATTTAATAAGGGGTGATAAAGTTTGATCTAATGCATTGTCTCAACACATGTCTCTGACTATCTGAATCATAAAGAAAAAATTATCTTGTTCCCTCTTAATCTGTTTAATTTAGAATCAGTTGTGAAATTCCATAGGTCTTAATCTCCGCACTCCCTAAAATAGAGAATATTTGTTGACTTAAATAAAGAGACTAGAGAAAGAAATGTAAAGAAGAGCATAACACTAACAATATTATGAGCATGAGGAGAGCCTAACACTGTTTTGCCTTCAAAGTCAATCTAGTTTGAGTAATATATACTCTATTCAACTATATTTAAGTGGAGTAAGAATCATGAGTGAGGAACAAAGTGAAATCTTTGGGTTTTTTTTTCACCAACCTGACAAGGTATTGATGATGTTAAGAGATAATACATGCAAACCATTCAACCCCAGTCTCTGTATATACTAGTTCTCATTCCAGGTAACCAGAAAATACTTCTTGTCGTTATTTTAGGTGTTCATGGGGTAGAAGACTTTGCTACCATTGGAATCTTAAAGTTTTTAGGAAATAGTTTCACACCACAGTTAAAAAAAAATGGAATTCGTTGTTCATTAATGTTGATAGTCTCTTCCTAAAACCAGACATGAGAAGCTTATAAAAGATAAAGAAAGAATGCACATTAGTGGGTGTTTTTCAAGTTATATATCTTCTCTTTGCAATCATAGCCTGTATCTATTACATTCTACATTAAGACAAAAACAGAGACCAAACTAATTTATTAAATGCTATCACTTTAAATATCATATGTTAGACTAAATATCAATAGAAGGAATATATTTGAAGTGGCTGAAATAACCACTTTTGATTTGGTTGGCATTTAAACCTTTTGGGCTTAGGAATCACTGATGTGGCACTTTCAGGGGATTTGATTTTATAGGCTCCTTGGCCCATAGTTTTTAAAAATACAGAAAGGGATGTGGCCTTAGAGATAAGACAGGCATCAGGCTGTCACTGTGAAGCGGCTTTGCTTTTAAATGGCCTGTTCCCAAGTTGGAATTTGTAATCTAGTGGTAGAAAAGCTTTGGATTTGCTGGCAAAGATGAAAGATGCTCAGAAGCTATTACCTTAAAATAGAAATTGATGGATAAATAGGCTTTGGAAGTTTAGATTCTGACCTAAAGGGAAGTGGAGTATTGAATTGAGATAATTATCTTGTTAACTTGAGACAAAATTAAAGTTCACCTTTTGAAGAGTCAGATCATTAATGCCAAAGTGTAGATTCTCATTCACTTACATGATAAGAAGTAAAAAGAAGTTACTAAAATTATCTAGATTTATTTAAAATATTATACTTTGTAAAGTCTCACTTAAACACACGTTTAAAATATGCAGAAAACTCTCAAGGACTCTGAAAATAGGGGAAAAAAGCGCCACTGAATATTATTATTTAAAAAGAAAACGTCTCCTTGTTTTTCCTATGTAGTATATGAGAACTTGCATTTGCCTGTAGTATTCAGATCAAAAAAACAGGAAAGAAACAGACATTAATAGGCATCATCTCAAATGAAATGTCTTTATTCCACAATTATAGCCTGTGTCTATTATATTCCCAGCCAGAAGAAAAGCAGAGACCAAACTAATTTATGAAATGCCATGATTTTAAGTAGCTTAAGTCCAGATAAATCAACACAGAGAAGCATAATCTCAGAGAACTAATCAGAACCTACTTACTCCCAACAAGAAATTCCCACCTTTTAAGTTTTCAGGGATAGTTGCTCAATAATGGCTACTTATTGATCTCTGAGAGAGTTGAATCCCTAGTTCTGGGTCCCTATCGCTGTCGTAAGCGGACTCAAACAAGTGACAGTGCATCAATTTGCTGAAAGGCTGTGTTAGGAGGTTTTCATAACTCCACTTAGGAAACACTGCAGGGTTTGAAGAGACTTCTTACTCCTTGGAAGAGTAGCCAATGGAGAGTTTTCTGTCTCAGCAGCTTGGAAGGCTGTGGATGACACTTGCAAGTAGGAAGGAAGACCTGGACTGAGGAGTGAGAACTTCTCTGCTAAGTCAGTCTTCTGTGCATGTGGCTTCGAAAGTACTTGATTTTCAAATCAAATCTAAATCAGCCAAGTAAGTAGAGAAACATAGGCACAAAGCCAAATAATTAAACCAAAGCACAGGATTTGTATTTGTTCTTCATGTGTTTTAGGACAAGTTATAATTTGGTAAAGAATAAAAGAAGCAAGCAACATTTGAAGAGTGGTCTCATGTTCATCTCATGTTGCCACAGCAGATAGAGTCTTTGACGCTAATATTCCCTAAGAGTATATAAGAAAGCATAAATACATAGTAGCCGGGATGTGTCTCCACAGGATATTATTTAACATTTTTACTTTCCTGAAATTTCACTTGGAATCATACAAAATGAAAAAGATGGAATTATAACAAAATTAGAGACTTCAAATTGTGTCGCATTAAATTGTTCTCATGCATAGCCATATGGCTATTCTTTGATTCCTTTATTACTCTACTATCAGGATTATTTACATAAACTTTTTTAACCCAATGTTTCAGAATACAGCTTTTTGATTTTTATGTTTTCTTCCCTTCTGTTTAAATTTATAAATGTTATTTATTTGATCATTTATTCAACAAATGTCACTGAATACCTATTGGGAGTCATACAGAATGCTAAGTACCGGTCGTATAGTGGTATGTTAAAATAGGCACTGTTTGTGAACTCGTAGATAAATCCTAACAGGAGAGAGATTATGAAAATAGCCACACAAATGAGAAATTAAATTACGAATTGCACTTGCCATGAAGGAAAACCATATGATTCAGTGAAAACATTAGGAAAATGTCTCAGCATAGGAATTTGCTTATAAATTGAGTAAAACAGGCATTTACTAGCATCAGGCACCAGTATATTCCTTTGTGGTTTGTATGGAGAAAGGTTCTGAGAACAGGAGGAAGTCGTTACAAACCTTAGGGTTCATCGCGGTGAGAGAAGCACAATGTAATAACACTGTTTCCCTCTATCCCCACCAAACAAAAAGTTTTATTTTGTGTATATGAAGCAGGCAGAGAACGCACCCTCCAGAAACACCTGAAAGAAGAAATTGTTATCAATATACTCAAAATGTTTGCTTTCATCTGGTAGTCACATTACTTATAAAAGGATCAGAATTCAGTTCAGTTTGGGTTTTTGTTTTTTAAATCAAAAGGGTAGAAGATAGTTTTCAACATACCCCTTGTATAGTGTGAACATGAGAGTTGAATATATGCTTATTTTTACATGCTTTGCAGTTTTTTTATTGAAGTTTAATTGATATACAGTATCCTATTGGTTTTAGGTATATGTAGGTGATTTGATATTTTTATACATTACAATAAGTCTAATTACCATCTGTTACCATACAAAATTATTACGATATTATTGACTACATCCCAATGGCTTATTTATAACTAGAAGTTTGTACCTCTTAATCACTTTTACCTATTTAACCTACCCCCAACCCTTCCCCACTCTGGTAATCAATAGTTTGTTTCTTTTATCTATGAGTCTGTTTCTGTTTTGTTTTTTAGTTTGCACATATAAGTGAAGATAGTATTTGTCTTTCTCTCTTTTATTTAGCATTATACCCTCTAGGTTCATCCATGCTGTCACAAGTGGCAAGGTTTCATTCTTTGTTTTATGGCAGAGTAATATTCCATTGTATATATATTACATCTTTACCTATGGATGGACACCTAGGTTGCTTCCATATCTTAGCTATTGTAAATAATGCTGCAATGAACACAGGGAGGCATATATCTCTTCAAATTGGTGTTTTTTCTTTGGGTAAACATCTAAAAGTAGAATTGCTACCTTGTATGGTATTTCTATTAATTTTTTGAGGAACCTCCATAGTGTTTCCCATAGTGGCTGTGCCAACTTACTGTCTCAGCACCAGTATATGAGGATGGTTATCTTTTCTCTGCATCCTTCCAACACTTGCTATTTTTTTGTCTTTTTGATGATAGCAAATCTGACAGGTATGTGTTGACTTTAATTTGCATTTCCCTGATGATTAGTGATGTGGAACATCTCTTCTTGCGCCTGTTGGCCATATGTATGTCTTCTTTGGAAAAATGTCTTTTCAGTTCCTTTGTTCATTTTTTAATTGTTTTTTTTTTTATATTAAGTTGCTTAAGTTCTTTATATATATTTTGGATATTAACCCCTTATCAAATACATCATTTGCAAATATCTTCTCCTATTCAATAGGTTGCCTTTTCATTTTGTTAATGGTTTCCTTCACTATGCAAAAGCTTTTCAGTTTGTTGTAATTCCATTTGTTTATTTTAGCTTCTGTTGCCCTTGCCTGACACTGGTCCAAAAATATATGAAGCCTGACAATGTTGAAGAGCTTACTGCCTATATTTTCCTCTAGGAGTTTTATGGTTTCAGGTCTTACATTCAAGTCTTCAAACCATTTTGAATTTATTTTTGTATATAGTTTAAGGTAGTCATCCAGTTTCATTCTTTTGCTTATGGCTGTCCAACTTTTCCAACAACGTTTATTGGAGACTCTCTCTTTCTCATTGTATATTCTTGCTTCCTTTGTCATTGATTGACCATATAAGCATGGGTTTATATCTGGACTCCCTATTCTAAATGGTTTCCAAGTTTGATAAGGGTTTGCATGATGCTATCTTTGCTATCTTTGTTCTGTTCCAGGAGATTATGTGGTCATGTCTGTCTACTTTGACCTGAGCAGAAGGATGGGATATTTCACCATCCAGACCTACATCCCCTGCACACTCATTGTTGTCCTATCCTGGGTATCTTTCTGGATCAATAAGGATGCTGTTCCAGCCAGAACTTCTTTAGGTGAGACACATTTATTTTTGCTTTAGTGTCCCAAGATAAGTATCCAGTATCAGTAATCTTCATTCCCCTTTCTAAGTTGATTTGCTTTTAATTTAGTCAGCAATTACATAGAAATGCCATTATTTCATTTTAAAGAAAACTAGCATATTAAAAAAAATGTTTAAAAGTTTTCCAATTCTCATTTTCCTTAATTACCACAGTTCACTTTCTTTAGTAAATTCTCTTAATAAATTTAAGTTTGACTAGGGGAAAAAAACCCAAACTTCTAATTTCAGTAGATTTTGTGTTTTGGTCTCTGGGCAGTTATATACGGAGCTGTTCACACAAACTCATGAGAGCTGGCTGTGTTTATTCTTTCCAAATGTATTGAGAGATGTCACATTGGTAGATCGAAGTCAGCCAAGGTGAAATTATTAACATCATGGAAATTGGCAAACACTAAAAATCAGAACTGCCTTTTTTCCCCTAGAGTCAGCTGTTACACATTTACCAGCACATGACTGGCTGTTGATTAATTCCAACATCCATAATTATCATCATGACATTTGAAGATGTACATACACAGCAACTGGCTCTAACCATTGGAAATATTTTTGGAAAGATACCTGTGATGTTTTGGGAACACCGCCCCTCCCCACCACAAACATATACACTTGTAAGATTATTTGCATCTTGCTTGATGTATTGTAAATAGAGAAACTTACCTTAGATTTTCACATCTTTTTCCTCATGTGAGGAAGAAGGTTCACATAGATTATTACACAGCCACAGACTCACAAGGACTAGGTCTTTAAATTCATGGTCTAGGTCCATGAATTTAAATACTTAACTCAGAATAAAGCTGTTGAAAGATGGATTTTACAATCACAGTCCTTTTTCTCAGCTATGTGGAAACTAGAACTGCATCTCTTGCTCACTCTTTGGCTAGTGAGTAAATATAATTGCAGTAGTTAAGAGCTCAGGTGTTAAAATCCAATAAATCTGGATTTCATCCCACATGTAGAGTATGGCCTTGGAAATGCTCTTTAATTTCTATAAATCATATTTTCCTCAAATGTGAAACATATATCATTTTCTGTAGGTTTCTATTAATCTAATAATTAGATTAATCTAATAAAACCCTAAGTTAGGTATAGAAAATACTTAAGAAAATAAGGTATTCCATGCAACACGCATGAAACATAGTAAGAGGTTAGAAATGTTAGCACCTACAGTTGACCCTTGAAATATATGGGGGTTAGGAGCTCTAACTCCACCTTGCAAAGATCCACATATAACTTTTAACTCCCCCCAAACTAATCACCTGTTGTTGACTGGAAGCCTTACCAGTAACACATGTATTATATGTCTATGTATTATGTACCGTATTTTTATAATAAAGGTAGAGAAAGGCAAATGTTATTAAAAAAAATAAGAGAAAATACATTTACTGTACTATGCTTTATTTATTGAAAAAATCTGCATATAAGTGGACCCATGTAATTCAAACCCATGTAGTTCAAGGGTCAACTATATATCATTTTCTGACAAAATGCTCTGTACCAGGTTATTAAAACTGAGGGCAAAAGAGATTACTGGGAAGAAGACATCATTTGCATGTTTGTCCTCTTCCAAACCTAATTTAGTCTTCCATCTGTTGCAAAATAATTTCGTTTGTATTTTTCTGTTATATGCGGTACATTGTAGCAAGTCCTATTCAACAATTAGAATATCTTGTTTAATGCTACCAGCTGAAACAAACCCAGAGTATGTCAAGCCTATTGTCGCTGTGAGTAGACTGTATTGCATTATTTGTTAATATGTCTGTCTCTCACATCAGAATGTAGATTTTTTTTCATTCCCGGTATAGTGCCTGGCCCATAGCTGATACTTCATTGATGATTCAAGTAACGTATGCTCTTATGAATGGATGGAACAAATGCATTAATACATTCCCATCTACACATACCAAAAATATTTTAAGGGAAAGATTTCAGATCAGTCTCTTCTCTTGAAGTCCAGACTTCTGCTCGTCAAAACGCCTCTCATGGCTACTTTGATAATTCATTTAACCAGTCATTAAGTGAGTGCTCACTGGCAAAAGACTGCTGTAGGAGAAAGGATCAAGGTGAGTGAGCTAAAGAATGAGGAATGAGGGAGAGGCCCCTGAACAAATAACAGGTAGGTGCTCCTATTCGCTGATCTTTTACTGCAAGTCACACATGTTTAATAGAGTCCCCACGCCTTTTCTACTCTTCACAACTACATATAGAAGTTGTGGTGATAATAAAAATTATTAACACATTTTGTAGGGCTAAGGAAGCAGAGGTGCTGCAAAGTTCAATGACATTCACAAGGTCACAGGGCCAGCAGGTGGTCTATCTGCACCTTGGCTAATGGGGTCTAGATTTGCTCTGTGCGTGAGGCCTTGTTGAAGGCCAGTTGTGGGAAAAGGGGGGCAGCTGAGCTAAGACAATTTGTGTTAACTTTGCTGTCACACTTCTCTAGATCAGTGCTTCTTAAATTCAACTGCACGTTTATATCACTAGGGTGCCTTTACGTGTATAGCTGCCTCTGTCCAATCACAGAAGATGCTTATTTAAATTTTGAGAGCTTGCCCAACATGTCAGGATTAAAAAAAAAAATTCCCCAGATGATTCTAATGTGTGATCACATTACCTTTTCCAGTGTTTACAGTCAAGAGTTAAACTAGATGACCCTAAACACCTGTGGACCTTAAGTTTCTTGTCACAGAATAGTCAAAGCCAAGTTGTTGGATGAGTGAGATAAGTGTACCTACAGGGCTCAGACTTTGCTTTCTGAGCTCAGACCACAAGAGCATGGGAAGCAGTCATCTTGGGGCTTGTAACACTTGAATGTAGTTTGGCACACAGGTGGTAGCTGGTAAGCCTTAATCATGGTTCAGTGTCGACGGATGAAACAATAAAAACACAGTTGGCACTTTTCATCCGAGTAATCTGAGGTGAGGTAGCATACCTGGAGAGCTTACCTGATGCAAGACTGGAGGAATTGATAAAAGCATGGATATTTTTCGTCTATCCCAGGTAAGTCTAATTCTTTGCTTAACAAAACTGGACTTAAAAACCACCCCCAGCTATCTTGGTGGGTGGATCGGTTAAAACTACCACGTGTCTGCCACCCACTGTTCTCTTCCCTGTGGCTCCAGCCAGAAACCTGAAAATATCATGAAGCGGTTCTTCAAGAGTCTTCTTTTACATGGCTGTGACGAACTTCCATGTATCCTAAACAACATCTTCCCAACTTGCTAGATAAGTGTTTAACTTACAAGTTAGATACGTCAGATTTTCTTTAGTGAGCTTGTCTGCAGTATCTACTGTGAATTGTGACATTGTCACTCCTCCATAGATCAAGTGTGGCTTGAGGCCTGAATGTGAGGTGAAGGCCAAGGTGCCAATTTAGTTTTTAAATTCTCCCCTCAATATATATCAACTGTAATTACGCATAGTCAAGAACTTCTCCATGAATTATTGCATGGACAGCTTGAGTGAAGTTTTTTTAGTTTGAGAAGCAGACTGTTCTTCTCTAAATTAAATATCTCACATTTATTGATATTTTACTAGGAATTGACACTTAATGAACATTACTCAGTTTAATCTTCACAAGAACACTATGAGGTATGCCCCTCCCCACACCACCTCCAGTTTGTAGGTGAGAAACTTGACCATTGCTAAGGTTCTACCATGACAATATGGAAGACTTACAGTCCATAGCATCCTGAGTTAGGAAAATACACTAGCTCCCAAGCGTCTGGTGCTTCATGCTGCATATTAGGTACATATTCATAGAGAGGGAATAGAACAATGTGGGGCAGAGCATAGCATTTTAAGTCAGACTTTGTAGGCTTGTATCTCATCTTTCTCACTTTCTACAATGGACAAGTTCCTTATTCTTTCTGTGTTCAAGTTTTTTTCATCTGTAAACAAAGCATAACAGTGATAATCCTCATTGTGAGGATTTTGTGGAATAATATAAAGTACTTGGTCAAAGAAAGAGATCCATAAATGTTAGCTATTGTTATGTATAGTTAAAACTCTCTCCCACAAGTCATGTAGGATGAGTCTCTTTGACCTATCATAGATACATTATTCATTGATTGCTTCATCTATATGTTCAAAGGGTATTTATTGAGTCCCAACACTATACTTGTCTATGAAGTCACAAAGGACATTAAGATAGGGGTCTCTTTTGTTGTCACATAGTTTACAGATTAGAAAGGGAGGTGGGCTATCCCCTAATAATAATATAGGAAAAAGACTATGATTGTGGTTTATAACTGCAGTTTTCTTGATCATCCCTGTCGATGAAAGGCTATTCTTTTCTGTGAAGTTTTCAACCAACACCAATTTTTTCTCTCTTGGAATTTCATAACAGAAAATATACTGAGGAAACTTGATACTAAACTAAGATATAATGACCCAAGAGAGCCTCATGGTTCTTGGGGCTTATTTATTCTATAACTGGATGTTTGTACCTCTTAATCCCCTTCACTTATTCAGCCTATACCCCTACCCATCTCCCTTAGTTCTCATGACTCTGTTTCTATTTTTGTTATTGCTTGCTCATTTGCACATTTTATTTTTAGATTCATGGCATTTGTCTTTGATCTATTTTACTTAGCATGATGCCCTCTAGGGGCATCTATGTTGTCACAGAAGGCAAGTTTTTTGTTTTTTTTTTTCTTATGGCTGAGAAATAGTCCATATTTATCTGTTCATCCATCAGTGGACACGTGGGTTCCTTCCATATCTTGGCTATTTTAAATACTACTGCAATAACCGTAGAGGTGCATATAACTTTTGAATTAGTGCTTTCATTTTCTTCAGGTAAATACCCAGAAGTGGAATTACTAGATCATATAGTATTTCTATTTTTTGTTTTTTGAAGAAACTCCATACTGTTTTCCAGAGTGGCTACACCCATTTATATTTTTAACAACAGTGTATGTAAGGGCTCCCTTATCTCCACATCCTTGCCATGACTGTCATTTCTTATCTTTTTGATGCAGCTATGTTTTCTTTTAGGAGTTTTATGGTTTTAGGTCTTACATTTAGGTCTTTAATCCATTTTGAGTTTATTTTTGTATATGGTGCAAGAAAGTAATCCAGTTTCATTCTTTCACATGTAGCTGTCCAGTTTTTCCAACACTCATTTATTAAAGAGACTGTCTTTTTCCCACTGCATATTCTTGCCTCCTTTCTTGTAGATTAATTTACCATATAAGCGTGCATTTATTTGGGGGCTTTTTATTCCAATCCATTGATTTATATATCTGATTTTGTGCCAGTACTATACCATTTTGATTACTATAGATTTCTGGTATAGTTTCAAATCTGGGATTGTGATACCTCCAGCTTTGTCCTTAAGATTGCTTTGGCAATTAAGGGTCTTTTAGGGTTCCATACTACTTTTAGGATTGCAATAAATGCTATTGGTATTTTGATAGAGACTGTACTGAATTTGTACATTGCTTTGGATAATTTGGACATTTTAACAATATTAATTCTTCCAAATCATGAGCATGGTATATATTTCCATTTATTAGTGTTGTCTTCCATTTCTTATCTTTTTCAGAGTAAAGTCTTTTAATTCCTTGGTTGAATTTATTCATAAGTATTTTCTTTTTGATGAAATTACAGAAGATTGTTTTCTTAATCTCTGTTTCTGCTATTTTATTGTTAATGTATAGACACACAACAGATTTCTGTATGTTGATTTTGCATCCTACAATTTCACTGAATTCATTATTCATTCCAATTTTTTTTTTTGGTGGAGTCTTTAGGGTTTTTTATATATTAGTATCACATCATCAGCAAATAGCAGGTTTACCTATTACCTGTTCAGATGCCATTTATTTCTTTTTCTTGTCTGATTGCTGTAGCTAGGACTTCTGATACTATGTTGAATAAATGTGGTGAGAGTGGATAACCTTGTCTTGTTCTTGATCTTAGAGGAAAAGCTTTCAGCTTTTCACCAATGAGTATAATGCTGTGGGTTTTTCATATATGGCCTTTATTTTGTTGAGGTACATTCCTTCTATACCCACTTTGTTGAGAATTTATATCATGAATGGATTTTGAATTCAGTCCAGTGTCTTTCTGCATCTATAGAGATGTTCATATGATTTTTATCTTTTGTTTTTTAAATGTAATATATCACATTGATTTTCACATGTTGAACCATCCTTGTATCCCTGGAATAAATCTCACTTAATCATGTTGAATGATCCTTTTAATGTATTGTTGAATTCAGTTTGCCAATATTTTGTTGAGAATTTTTACGTCTGTATTCATCAGGGATATTGGTCTGCAATTCTCTCTCTCTGTGTCCCTCTCTTTGTAGTGTCTTTTTTTTATGAGGGTAATGCTGGCCTCATAAGATGAATTTGGAAGCATTCCTTTCTCTTCCATTTTTGAATAGTTTGAGAGAGATAGCTATTAACTCTTCTTTCAGTGTTCAGTAGAATTCATCTGTGAAGCCATCTGGTCTTGGACTTCTGTTCATTGGGAGTTTTTTGAATACCACTTCAATTTCATTACTAGTAATTTGTCTGTTCAGTTTTTCTTCCTGATTCAGTCTTAGATGATTGTATATTTCTAGGAATTTATCCATTTCTTCTAGGTTGTCCAATTTGTTGGCATAGAATTTTTTATATTGTTATTTTTTATATTTGTCCTGTTGCTTATAACTTCTTTCATTTCTGATTTTGAGTCTTTTATTTTTTTTCTTGATACTAAAGATTTATCAATTTTATCTTTTAAATGAACGGGCTTTTAGTTTCATCTTTTCTTTTTTAGTCTCTATTTCTTTTATTTCCAATCTGATCTTTATTATTCCTTCCTTCTACTAACCTTAGGCTTTGTTCTTCTCTTTCTAGTTCCTTGAGGTGTAAGGTTAGATTTGAGATTGTTAGGTTTGAGATTTTTTTGCTTGTTTGTTTCATGAGGTGGACCTGTATTGTTATAAACTTCCTATATCCCAAAGATTTTGAACCATAGTATTTCCATTTTCATTTGTATCCATATATATACTTTTCAAGATTTTATTTATTTATTCGAGAGAGAAAGAGAGAATGAGCAGAGAGGGGCCGGGCAGAGAGAGAGGGAGAAGCAGACTCCCCGTTGAGCAGGGAGCCCAACACAGGGCTTAATCCCATGACCCTGAGATCATGAGCTAAGCTGAAGGCAGACACTTAAATGACAGAGCCACCCAGACACCCCACCACATATTTTTGAATTTCCTCTTTGATTTCTTCCTTGACTATTTGTTCTTCAGTAGTATGCCTTTTAGACTCCATGTCCTTCTGTTTCTTCCTTGTAACTGATTCCTACTTTCACACTGTTGTGGTTGAAAATCATGATTTCAATCTTGTTACGGTTATTGAGACTTGTTTTGTGGCCTAATGTGTGCTCCATCCTAAAGAATGCTTCATGTGCACTTGAAAAAGAATGTGTATTCTGCTAATTTTAAATGGAATTTTCTGTATATATCTGTTAAGTCTATCTGGTCTAATATGTCATTTAAAGCCACTGTTTCTCTACTGATTTTCTGTCTGGATATTCTAACCACTGATGTAAAGGGGGTGTTAAAATCCCTTACTATTATTGTATTACTGACAATTTTCCCCTTTTCCTCTGTTAATATTTGCTTTATATGTTTAGGTGTTCCTATGTTGGGTGTGGAGATATTTACAAATGTTATGTCTTCCTGCTGCATTGGTCTTTTTATCATTATGTAATGCCCTTCTTTTTCTCTTGTTATAGCCTTTGCTTTAAAGTTATTTTGTCTGATATAAGTATTTCTGTCCCAGCTTTTTTTTTCCTCACTTTCATTTGCATGGAATATATTTTTCCATACCTTTACTTTCAGTCTGTATGTCTTTAGGTCTGAAGTATTCTCTTGTAGGCAGCATTTAGATGCATCTTGTTTTTTTAATCTGTTCACTCACTCTATGTCTTTTGATTGAAGCATTTAGTCCATTTATAAAGTATCAATAGGTATGTATTTATTGACACTTTAAAAAATTGTTTTATAGTTCTTCTTTCTTCCTATATTCTTTTGCTCTTTTCCCTTATAGTTTGAGAACTTTCTTTAGGGTTATGCTTCAATTACTCTCACTTTGTTTTTTGGGGGGAGGGGTATGTATTATAAGTTTTTTGGTTTGTGGCTACCATGATGTTCATATATGACATCCTAAGTATATAGCAGTCTATATTAAGTTGGTGGTTGCTTAAGTTCAAACACATTCTAAAAGCACTATAGTTTTACTCTCCATGTTTATGTATATGATGCCATATTTTAATCTTTTTATTTTATGTATTCCTTAATTTTTGTAGATATAATCAATTATACTAATTTTGCATTTTAACCTTCATACTAGCTAAATAGGTGATTAATTTGCTACCTTTATTTTTCTTGCCATAATTTTCTTATTTCTAGTTATTGCCTTTCATTTTCCACTTAAAGAAATCTGTCTTACATTTCTTATAAGGCCAGTGTAGTGGTGATGAACTCCTGTAACTTTTGTTTGGGAAACTTTCTCTCTCTCTCATTCAATTCTGAATGATAGCCTTGCAAGTGTAGTCATCTTGCTTGTAGGTTCTTTTCCTTTCTGCGCTTTGAATATGATGCCTGCAAAGTCTCTGCTGAAAAAAAAAAAATGGGTGATAGCCTTAGAGGGTTTTCCCTTTTATGTAATTGTTCGTCCCTCTCCTGCTGCTTTTAAGATTGTCTATTTATCTTTAAATTTTTCCATTTTAATTATGTGTCTTATTGTGGACCTCCTTGGGTTTAACTTGCTAGGGGCTTCCTGACCTGGATGTCTATTATTTTTTTTCCCAGATTAGGGATGTTTTTAACTATCATTTCTTCAAATAAGTTTCTGTCCTCTTCTTTCTCTCTCCTTCTTCTGGAACCTCTAAAATACAAATGTTAGTATGCTTGATGTGGTCTCAGAGATCCCTTAACCTATTTTCATTTTTTTAAAATTCTTTTTTCTTTTTGCTGTTCAGTGTGGGTGTTTTCCATTACCCTGTCTTCCAGCTAGCTCACTGATCCATTCTTCTGTATCCTCTAATCTTTTGTTGATTTCCACTAGGGTATTTTTAATTTCAATTTTTGTATTTTTGGCTCTTACTGGTTCTTTATAATATTTTCTGTTTCTTTGTTTTGAGTTCATTCACTCACCTCTCAAGTTCTGTATTTTTGTGACCATTACTTTCAACTCTTTGTCAAGTAGTTTGCTTATCTCCATTTCGTTTAGCTCTTTTTCTGTGGTTTTGTCTTGTTTTTTGTTTGTTTGTTGAAACATACTCCTATGTCTCCTCATTTTGTCTCTGTGTTTTTATTTATCAGGTGGGTCCTACATCTCCGGACCTTGAAAGTAGTGGCCTTATGTTGAAGGTGCCCTGTGGCACAATCCCCTCCTGGTAACCAGAATCCGGTGCGCCAGGGAATGTCCTCTGTGTAGGTTGTGCACACCCTCCTGTTGTGGCTGTGACTGCTGTGGGCACAGTGGTGGGTAGGATCTGCCCCTAGAACAATGAGCTGAGAGGCTTGGTTATAGCTACTATGGGCATGCTGGTGTGTGGGGTTAGCTTCCCAGTTCCTGGCACAAGGTTTGCTTTGGGGGAACACTGATTCTGGCAAGGGCCACCTGCCCAGTTATGGCAGGATAGGAGTCCTTTTGGAGGGGACTGGGGAGGGTGGATTATGTAAGATGGATCTGTTGAGTGATGGAATGGGGCAAGTGCTGCTAGCAAGTAGAGAGTTTCAGAACTGGCTTTTGCAAGCATATAGCCATCTAGGCTGAAATAGAATAAGAAAAATGGTGCCCATCGGCACTTATGTTCCTGGAGAAAGCTTCTGCAGATTCTTGCTCCTCTGACACATGTTAAAAAATCAGTCAATAAATCTTCATCATGTATAACCCAGGCACTTATCGAACTGGTTCTTCTGTGCTGGAATACATGGTGAGTAATATAGCATGTTGGCCCTTTAATTGAAAGTAGAGACTTGGTTTCCTATGACTCTGGCTCTCCTGGAGTTAAGGCCTGCTGATTTTTAAAACCAGACATTATGGGGGCCCATCTCAGTGTAGGCACCCAAGGATGGGGGTGCCCATCCCCTTGTTCCTCCATGCTTGTCCTGTCCCTCCCACTTCTGGGTAGTCACAGCAGTAGTTTGGTTCCTAACCATGCCTCTTCCCTCCTACCCTTCTTGATGTGGCTTTCTTTTTATGACTTTAGTTGTTAAAGAAGATATGTTCTGCCAATCTTCAGGTCATTTTCAGAGGGAGTTGCAATACTTGTAGTTGTTGCACCTTGGTATATCTGTGGGAGTGGTGAGCTCAGGATCCTTCTGCACCATTTTCTCTCTCTCTCTATAATAGTCTTTAAAAAGTTCATTAATCAGAACATGTCACTTAGGCCATCTCCTTTATTTGATACCCTTAATGGATTCTCCATTTACTTTAAATAAAGTGTGAACTTCTTTGCATGCTCTGTATGATATAACTTCTGTTATCTCAACATCACCTTGATTATCCTTTCCTCTCCCCAGATGCTAGGTATTCTAAATTTTTTAAAAAAGATAATGTGTCCCTTCCTCAGTATCTTCCTTTAATTACTTTGCAATTAGTCAGAAGTTGGTGTCTTCTAAACTTCTCCTTAAATATCACCTCCTCAAAGATGTCTTTCCTCAGTATTCCGTCCAATTAGGTTTTCACCATCCCTGCTGTTCTCCATCACATAAGCCATAATTTGCAATTACACTTTGCTCGCTTGATTTATAGTGTTCTCTATCACTAAAATATAAGGTACATAAGGTCAGGGAACATGTTTTAGTTGACAGCATATACTCAGTGTTTATCATAGTAAGTGATAAGTAAGCAAGCAATAAATATTTGTGTTCAGAGTGAATGGATTACAGTTATGCTTCCTTCCCCATTACTGAGGTTGCTTATCAAAAGTCACAAAACAAATTTGGTCTCAGTAGTGACTCAGTTACACACCTTGCTGATGAGGTCACATGAGCTGTTTTACTGTACTTTTCTTCAGGTATCACCACTGTCCTGACAATGACCACCCTCAGCACCATTGCCCGGAAGTCACTCCCCAAGGTCTCCTATGTTACAGCAATGGATCTCTTTGTATCTGTTTGCTTCATCTTTGTCTTCTCTGCTTTGGTGGAATATGGCACCCTGCATTATTTTGTCAGCAACCGGAAACCAAGCAAGGATAAAGACAAAAAGAAGAAAAACCCTGTATGTATCATTTCTCATTGGGATCACTGAAATTTTTATGTAAAAGGCCACCTGGTTTTGTTTTGGCTTGGTCTTAGCCTGTCTGCAGGCTAAGCCTCAACACTTTGGGCTCCAGAACGAAAGCAGAATGTATGAGTTTGGCCAGGCCATAAGAATTAGTTTTGGTCATTATTTACTTGGGAGAGACCTGATTCACTAAGGCAGACTCTTATTCTCTTCATTTCATGGAGATTATAAACATTGCTGAGACATGCATTTATTTTCTAGTTGCTGTTATTCTAGGTTTCATTGATTGTCATCTTTCTGCTCCTCACTATAACATTCTTATATTATTCATGTTTTAAATTAACATTTTCATTCAAGGCTTTCCACTAGGAAGCCACAATGTTCCTGAAGTTTCAGAGATCACCACACTTTTGCAAGTAATTGTATGTGTGTGTTTTACCACCAGAGGATTACGACTGGTTTCATACTCAAAATGTATCATTTCGTTTTTAAATGAAATGGACCATCTATTGTTTGGGCAAGTTACTTAGCCTCCCTGTGTCTTTGTTTTCTCATATATAAAATGAGTATTATAAGAAATACTTAAAGGGCTGCTGTAGTAATGAAGGTAAAAAGCATTAATGGTGCCTTACAAATGAAAGTCTTTACCGTTAATAGTTGATGATGATGGTTGATGTTGATGATTTATACAGTTTTGAACCTGGATTCATTTCAATGATTTGGAAAAAGGTAGGATGACTTCACCTTGCGACCAAACTTTAAACAGAGATGATAAGGCACAAATATACAAGCCTAATGCAATTATCCTTTAATATGGATGTTGAAGAGAGCAAGTAGCTACCCATTTATGCACCTGAGTATAGTGGCTGTCTGGCTTCTAGGAAGCCCCATGGAAGTTAAGGTCCATTCCCTTCTAAGTTAGGGGCAAAGAAAGTCACCTTAGCTTCCTGAATTTATACCTTCTTGGTTTGTCATAGGGGCCATGAGGGCCTTGATAGTGGCTAGCTCTCTGACACACCAAATTTGGAGATGACTATATTTTAATGAGGAAATACAGCTGATTCTAGGTTGTATCCTGATGATCTCCAGGAACCCTGATGAAATTCTACAAATGGCATATTTGTATGCCTTCTTACATCTGAATGTAAGAATCTGTAACAGGTAAAGAAAAAAGCATCATTATTCTTGGTGATTAATACAAAAAGAAATGCTTATCCTTAATTTCCCAAATATTCACTATGCTTTATGCAGTCCTTTCCTTCCCTGTCTGTTTGCCTCTCTATCTTCGCATTTTTTCTATTCTTATTTTATTTTCCTTATTTTTTTAAAATTATTATTTCTCCCCATCTTTCACTTTCCATTACATTTTTCCCCAAGAAGAGGGTTCTGTGACACTCAGCATTATTACATGCCAGCGTTAACAAGGATGTGAGGGTGAGCTTTTAAACAAGAGTTCTTCAGAAAAAGCCCTTATGCTCTTTCTAACAGCTATATCATTGCAGAGGGGATTACAGAAACTGAAAAAATCAAATCACCTGAAAATTTTATGGATTTCCCTCTTGTAAGCCAATTAGATGATTTATCACAACTAGAAAGAGCCTAAACTGTGAATGAGAAGCTGAAATTTCATTTTTCCATTAAATATGCCCTTTGGTTCACTGTGTTAAGACTTACCTAGTAAGGCCTCCTTGATGTTAATTAGAAAATCAAATCAGTACTTTTATACAGGGAAGCCAGGCAATGGAAAGCTTCCTCACAAGTGAACAACATTGACTTTTGCAGTTAGATAATTGTGGATTAATTTATTGAAATCCCCAAATTCAATTTTCCAACTTTAGGCATGTACTTTATTCCAAGCCCAGAATTGTCCTTCTATGTTTATAATTTCAGTTCATTTTACTATGTTTTTAAAATGTATTTTTAATTTATCTTATTTTGTCTTTTTCTTTTTCTTTTTTTTCTTCTTTTAATTAAAAAAAATGCAATTCTCTTTTCTGTCTACAAACCCAAAGCTTCTTCGGATGTTTTCCTTCAAGGTATAATGTTTTTGGAATGAAAATTCACTGCATGCAACTGCTGAATTTAATTATTAACGCTTACATGGTGTTTTGATTTTTTTTTTTGTTTTTTAGAGAGTAGATATTTAAGCATTCTACGAGAGGTAAGAAGAAAGTTCTATAGATTAGATTTCTAGAGTTGAGTCATCAACCCTACACTAATCCGCAGAGGTTTGACCCTATAAAGCTATATGCTCTAGGACATGTCATTAGAAAAAAGGGCTTCTTTAAATATCAAAGCCAAAACTTATCCTCTCTTCTCAGATAAAATTCACTGACTGCACCGACCATATATACTATAAATGCTCTTAAAATGTAACTCGGTAAATCCCAATTCCAAAACAGGATGTTTTTGGATAAGTAACTTTAATAATCTCCATTTTTCTGAATTCTGAACCTATCAATTGTATAAAATTAACACTGTCTTTGAAATGCTTTAAGTTAAAATAGCCATCCCTTCCTTTTACGGTAATCCAGAGGCCTTTGGCTCTATCATGCAATAATGCAATGATACTTATTTTCCCAGTTGAATTCTAATAACTTAGAGACACTAGAGTTCATGTTTATAATATCCTAAAATTAACTTCTCCAAATTAAATTAATCATTGAGATTTATAGTACTTTCATAATATGGCAGCAAAGATTAAATTATCATTCAATTAATTGGCATTAGTTTCTTCTCAAATAGTAAAAAGGTAGTAGCATTTTTTTTCCTGAATTTTCAATCACATTAGGTAAGCATTGCTGACATTCTGAAGCTTCTAGATGCTGAATGGTAGACAAAACACTGATTTCTTTAAAACATAAGCCATACCATTTGTGGTATAAACTCAGAAAACTCCTATATTTATATATATTTTAACATTTTCTTTTAATAGCATTTAGTACATTTGCTCAGTGTAATGGGGTTTACTATTTGCCTATAGGTAAGCATGACATAAAATTTGAGTTCAAAATTGATGCATTTTATTTCTCTGTTCTACTCACATGCAACACCATTAAATGCCTTCATGTAACCAACCTCACATCTAATATTTACTAGAATAAGATTCCATGTAGTTGTTTGATTTAAATCTCTAAACTTTGAGTTCTTTTGGTGTTCAATCTTCTTGCTATAGCTATTAGCTTGATGATATTATTTTCAGCTGCACTGCTTAAGCTCAAAATTTGAAATCTGCAAATGTGCTATCCTTCTAAGTTCAATTTTACCATTGTAGATCACAATTTCATAGCAATTCCTGAGTACTCATTTTCAGATTCATCATTCACCTTGGTGACATTGTGGAGACCTAGTCTAGGATTTATCAAGTATAACTAACTCTTCTTCCCTACCCTTGTCTCAGGCCCCTACCATTGATATCCGCCCAAGATCAGCAACCATTCAAATGAACAATGCCACTCACCTTCAAGAGAGAGATGAAGAATATGGGTATGAGTGTCTGGATGGCAAGGACTGTGCCAGTTTCTTCTGCTGTTTTGAAGACTGCCGAACAGGAGCTTGGAGACACGGGAGGATACATATTCGAATTGCCAAAATGGACTCATATGCACGGATCTTCTTCCCCACTGCCTTCTGCTTGTTCAATCTGGTTTATTGGGTTTCCTACCTTTACCTGTGAAAGAAGTATGGGTTTTATTGATGTGGGTCTTATTCACTAAATCTCATGGAGAGAAGATGCCCTTTCTAAGTCCACTTTAATCCCCTGTGTGGTTTATGATAATTTGAATTTGTTTCTATGTTCTAACCTGCTAAATTGTATTAATGTCATTTTGTTTACGCCCAACTCTCCTGTGGTAAGTGTAATTTGAACTTTAATGTTTGCTGTGTTTCAAACCTGCAAGGCAAAGTGAAATTAGAGCAAGAACACTGAAATCAAACAAGATATTTTTCAGCTACAATGATTGAAATAGTGGAAGCCATGACTACTTACAGTGGTGGTGTCCTTAATCAATTCCAATTACAATTAGATGCAAAGGTCCAAAACTACCCTATGTTCATTTGGGGGCAGATTGTAGTAAATTTGGTCCATAGGATATCTCCCTCATTTGAAAAAAATCACAAGTCACTTTAACTATAAAAGCCTAGACTAGAAATCTATTACACCTCTATCCCAAGATAGGAAGAAAATTTCCTCCACATCACATGTACAATGATGTAAATATTTCAATAGCGTAGAATGCTTCAAGTTTAATGCATGCATCTCTTTAGAGCCAAAATAAATGGAATGAAGTTAACATCATAAAGCATTGTCTTTTATTCTGTGTCTTTGGGCTATAAAAGAATCATGAATGTAATTATAAGGGTTTGGGTTTGGAATTGGAGGGAGGAATTTTCTCTACCTCCTCCCTCACGCATGAAGATTCGAACAGCTTATTTTTTTTCCATGTAGGACATATTAAAACACTTTCAGTAAAATAGAAACTAAATAATTGACATTTGCCACCTCTAAATATGCCCAATTTCATAGAGTATAAAGTAATTGTATGTGCTTGCAGCTATTTTTTTCTTCCTTTTAGGATGATAGATTATAACAGAATTTATTCTCCATCTCAAGATCTGCTTCTAGTGATTGTGAGTGCCTTGTGGGCAGAATCCTTGTCATTTCCTCTTTGGGTCCTCAGCACCTTATATAGTGCCTGGCACATAGCTGGTGCTCAACAGATATGGTCTGAAGTGAACTGGCTTCATATGCTTCTGTGACTCTCTTGGAGCCAGCTGGAACCAGTGATTCATCTTTTCACATAGGCATTGTCAAATGTTATTTGGTCTTGTGAAAATTAACAGAAGGATCCAAAGACCTTTGCCTAAAATACATTTTTGATAATGAACAAAAATAGCCAAAGTCCATACTTAGTCCTATGTTTATGAACATAAATGGGTCTACTAAGGCATAATTAGAGTTTGTATATTTTTTTTCCAGGTTTGGGATGAGTTAGCTTTGACCCATCTACCCACAATTTCACTTGAAGACATGACAGGCAAGAGCAGGATTCATACCTGACTGGTGTTCAGAATGTTGTATTCTATGCTCTGTTTAGTACTTTTCTTTTTTCTTTTTTTTTTAAAGATTAATTTTTAAAAATTGAAAGAACAAATCAATGACTTACATGGAGGTTGAAGCTATGACTGTGGCCTCATTCAGCTATGTGATAATCACATGAAGTGGTTGTCCCAGACTTCAAACATGATGAGTTGAACTCCACCTTCATGTACTTATACTGAAACCTTGTTTTTCTAAAATAGCGCCCGTTGTCAGTTCTTAATGGCAATCATTTCTCTAAGTTAGAATTCAATCACAGCCAGTATTAACTTGATAATCTAAAAAGAATAGAAAAGAAAGAGTGGCTTTGTTATAAAACTATGTAAGGTCCTCATTGAGTCATCTGGATGAATCTTGAAACACATTCAGCTGCCAATTTTACAAACCTTTAATATATCAGTGCTCTAGTATATAACCTCAAACACATGTAAATAGAATTATTTTCATGTTTTGAATTAACATACTTAATGTTGACTCTTTGGGAGAGTTGTTGGCCAATTTTCAATGGTAAGAAATACATTATTGTCAACTTGAAATGTATTCTGTAATGGAGACACTCAAAAAAAGCTAGCTTTCCAATGTGTGCGTAGTACTGGCAATATGAATATATATTATATGTAATCTAATTCTTAATTATTAGCTGCTCCCCATCTATGTATTTGAAAAAACCTTTTCACAAAGGGAATTGCCTAATATGTGGACTTTTACAATAAAAATGCTGCATTCTAACTGATGGTGACATGTCAGTGGTCTGGCTGGACTTGTTTGTTGTTGTAAAGATTGTGACCCCTGGTTCCTATAGCATTCCCCAAGGCTGCCTTCCCTTTCTGCGAGATTTGTGAGCAGTGTGATCTTATTAATTATTCATTCTCACTTCAAAGAAATTAAGAGAGATATTTGGGATAAGGAATGGAAATGGAAGGAAGAAATGTCACCAAGTAAAGCTCAAACCTCAAAACTTGTGGTGTAGTTAAAAGCATGGGCACTGGTGCCAGATATAATTGGGATCCCAACTCTACTATTTACCTGTTTGACAATTGTTAGTTCATCCTCTATAAGCCTCCATTTTACCAGCTAAAAGGTATAATGGTGCCACCCCATGTAGTGGCACTTAGCACTCAACAAGTGGTCAGAAGTGTCTTTCTTCATTTCCAGGGCCTCTGATATTCTGCTGCCGTGATCCCCCCACCTCCATCAGATCAGTTTTCCTTAAAAAATCCAGCAATGCTCATGTATGTCTTAATGTAATTCTACAGAATGAGGTTTCATTTTTAAGGAGTATTTGTATTGCAAACAGTCCTTTATATTTGAAGATCTGAGACTCTCTTGTTGAGGAAATCTTATGCATTAGCTACTTTTAAGGCCAAAGAACCTTTCTCTGTACCCCCCAAGCTTAAAAAAACATACGGAGACATGCTCCAAAGACAGTGTCATATTTTATTGAAGTCCTTTGAAATTCTCGAAAGTAACGTAATCCTTTGCAAGCACAGCTGCCCTAACCTTCCTCTGCCTGTCATTCTCTTGGCTTTTCATGGCTGCCTGCATCCAATTTAAAGATCTCTTTCTCACCTTTCAGACATTAAAAAAAAATAGCTTTCACTTGGGTTTTGTCTTCTGTCTAACCCAATGCCCTTATCTTTAGCTGAGTGCATATTCATTGTATGGCCTTCATCCCCCTTTTTAAGTCTCAATATTATTCTGACTTGTAACAACAATTTTTGTCTGTGATGAAGGTCAAATTAAATTAACCAAATGATGCAGTCTTTGGGGATTATGTCAAAAATTGCTATCTCTATGCTTTATCACTATGAATTTTTGTCAAATGTGTAGGAGAAAGGGAAAATGACCTAGACCAAAAGCTCTGCTGTATTTTTTAGTGCTGGTTTAATTGCCCAAAGGTCACACAGCCAGTTGATGGCAAACCTGGGAGAGGCATCTGTTGCTCTTTCTATTGGGTCTTACAGCGTTTCAGGATTTGGAAGTAAAATTCTGGAATACTTTATCTATTAATGCTTTAGGATCCGCCATACTTGAAGATGCCTTCTTTCTTTGATCTTGACCTCACTCTACTTTATTGCAATGAGACAGAAATTTTAGAATACCCAGCAAAAGAGATAAAATGATAAATTTTGCATTTCTTTTGTTCTCTACCTAATGTAATGATCAATTGATGGTCGATGTTACCTACTGCATTCAGAATTCTGTTTGAAAAAAGAGATCTCCAGTTATCTGAAAATTTCCAGACTCAGAGTTGGCCTTTGTCCATCATGGCTTGAGACAATAGATAACCAAAGAGTTTCCCATGACTCATCTGTATAGGCTCATTATTTCTACTATATCAAGAAAGTGATAGGACTTATTTATTACTTGTTCTGAGGTTAAAAATCACAGACCAATTGTAAATCCAGTTGTAACTTTCTTCTGCCATGTTTGGGATGTAAATAAAGGTTTTCCCTTATTTGTATAATAAAATGGCAAAGCAGAGGTTCTTGTTTCAGTTTACCTAGGTTCAAATCCAGGCCCTGTCGAGAGCTATGATACCTGAAAATGGGAATAATGGTTTTTATAACTCATAGTTTTATTATAAGGAGAGGAGTAACTGGGTTAATACCAAAGAAGGACTGAATATTAATAATTTTCTTCAGCACATATATGAAAGGTCAGAAAAGAAAGGGCACAGGATCACAGTTTACTTTGCTTAAGAATAATGATTAATCATTTGTGAAGTGAATTACTTACTATATATTCCCACTTTGTGGGAATAAACATAAATAATCAACAATATCTTTACTGATATACCATGCTTGGGAAATTGGTGTACCTAAAGAAAATTACAGAGCCAAGCACTGGTAACTACTCCTAGTTGGAATAGTGTCATTTAAATTGCCATAGATGATACAAATAAAGATATACATGTAGATATCTTTTAAAAAGTAAAAAAAAATGATTTTCCTTAAAAATATAGAAATGCTTAATTGGACTGCTAAATGAACATAAGTGACATTATCAATAGCTGTGTAATTGCATTTTAATATAGTATGTTTTTCCAATATAACTAAGCTAATTATTTTGTAGCTAAATTTATAAGATCCTTAATGAAATGAACATGAGAACTTTTATTCCTAATCTAGGACTCTTGCCATAAAAAAGAAAAAAATGTCACTGGACATTTTCAAGTCACATCTGGGGATTTTTTTTTTTCAGATTTATTTATTTTAGAGAACTTGATGGGAAGAGGGAGAGGGGAAAGAATCTTTAGATTCCGCACTGAGGGCTGAGCCCTAAGTGGGGCTCAATCTCACAGCCCTGGAATCACCGCCTAAGCCAAAACCAAGAGTCCAATGCTTAACTGACTGTGCCACCCAGGTGTCCCACATCTGGGGATTAACCTGACTATTCCTATTTTGGTCCCTTCTAACCCATCTTAATTCTATCACTCTGATGTTATTGATACCATCTAACATTTGGACTCTCTGAAACTGTGTTATCGCAACACAGTTGTCTTGGCTCATTTGTCCTATTTCCTCCTTGAGTCTTTTCCAAAATGGTGCCATGTTACTGGAATGCCTTTCTCTGTTCACACAATGAACGGTTGCTAATTAAAGATTCTACCTAGCCCATGAAGCCTTTCCAATCCGACTAAAGTATGATAGGCTATTTTATTTCCTCCAGTACTTAATGGGATTGTTGAGTAGCCTAATCCTAATGTTTACCTCAGCTAAGTACTTATATTGATTCAATCTTCTTAGTAAACAAATTTTAAATGAACAATTCTGTGACAAGAATCTGACATAAATAATTCAGCCCCATTTGCATCTTAAATCAGGTTATCTTCTCTCTCCCTGCTATATAAATTTGCCTTTTAATTTTTTCTGTTACTTGTATTTTTTATGGGTCCCTCATCAAAGAAGTTTTGATTAAGCATCTGTAAAATCAATTTAATATAAAACTTTCAGTAAACACATATCAAGAGCCTTGCAAAGGGTACTGTGAGTATAGGAAGAAATAATTTTAAGGCATTCTCTGATTCAAAATGCCCATAATACGATAAAGGAGTCAGATAAGAATACAAGTACCTATCATGGAGCTGCACTACATAGTTGCAGGTAAAAGACATTACTCTAATTGGGTGAAACCCAAAAAGATTTTCTCTGTAATACAAAGCATTCCACCATATGTGAGGAGGACCCATTGCTGCTTTAAAACTTTCTGAACACTAATGAAAACTTTTTTAAAAATTTTGAAAATATGAAAAACTGCAAAGAAAAAAATATCCTTTCTCTACTAGCAGGAGTTAACCACTAAAAGCATCATTTATTTTTTTCTTTATATAGTGAGATAGATGGATAATAGAGGTATAAACGGATATGGATATAGGTATAGATATACATCTGTTTTATAGCCTGATTTTTCTTTCACAGTCACACATGTATGTACATATGTAACAAACATTTTCTGGCATTCTATTGTTATATCGTACAGCTGTACCATAATTTATTTAGCCAGTCCCTATTCTGAAAATGTACGTTATGTCTTATTTTTATTGTTATAATGATACAATGAATATCTGTATTTACCTCAGGCACTGTGTATATCTCCCACTATTTAAATAGAATAAATCTCTAAAAGTGGTTTACTAAATAAAGTATACACATTTAACAGTCCTGGCAGAAATCAGATGGTACACTCAGGGGGTAAATGAAAAATTAATGAAGGGGTTATTCACAAAGGTGTAGGCAATATTAAGGTTCACCAGTGAAAGGATAGTGTAGTACCATGGGGAAGCCATTATCATCTGCTTTAGTTTCCTATTGCCACTGTATCAAATTACTACAAATTTAGTTATTTAGAACAGGACAAATTCATGATCATACTTCAAAATCAGTAGTCTCACTGGCTAAACTAAAGATATTCTCTGGGCTGAGTTTCTTCTGGAGGTTTTAAGGGAGAACCTGTTCTTTGCTTTTTCCAGGTTCTAGAGGCTTCCTTCATTCCTTGGCCAGTGGTCCTTTTCCACCTTCAAAGCCAGCAATTACATCACTCCAACCTCTGCTTCCTCCACCATACATCTAGTTCTGACCTCCTGCCCTCCCACTTATAAGGACCCTTGTGACTCTACTGGGCCCACCTACATAATCTAGGATAATCCTCTCATCTAAACTTAATCACATCGGCAAAGTCCTTTTTAATAAGTAAGGCATCATATTCACAAGTTCCAGGGATTAGAACATAAACATCTTTGGGGAGTCATTATTCTGCCTCTATACCACTCTAGTCCTGAAAGTGCAAGAGAAAGGAATATTGGAACCTAGAAAATGCCATAGGATAGAAGCCACACAACAGAAGCTGTGGTTTTAGATCAATGATAGAGCCACCGCCAAACAGTGGCCAGGCAGGGAGGGAGGTGGGCAAAAACAGCCAGAAATCTCTCCTCTCCTACCTAAAGCATCCCCCTGGACAAACCAAATGGAAATTAGAAGGCAAGGAAACCCAGAAAGTGTGGGCTAGAGAGATTAGCCTTATGGGGTATACCTCGTGGTGAAGAAGGCTGGAGAATGGGTCTAGAGAAAAAAATTATCCAGTAAATCTTCAAAAATTAGTACATGCCTCTTCATTTGCCTCGTGGTCATCAAGACTCTGATTATAAAGGTTTAGGCCTTTTCAATTGATGCCTAATCCATGAAAAAAGGTAGTCTTTAAAGGGAATCACGCGAGTAATAAAAATTGATATATTTTACACCGTATATTCTGTTCAACATGAACAACTTTCCAGTTGGCTTTATAATAGTCAAGGAAATGCCTTCAGAAAACTGCTTTTTGGGGAGTTAATGTGGGCTAATAGCTATGGCCCTCTGGTGAGTCCTATGGCAAATGTCCAAGTCAGTAAGTGATTTATAAGGTAAAACAGCCTGCAGCTATTGTAACAAAATGTGGATCTTCTGAGGCAATATTTCTCATCTGCTATTGCTCAGTTTAAAAAGAAACATGGCTTCTGAGTTAGGGGTACCCCAAGGGTATAATTCTATACTGTGTTGAAGCTAAAATTAGCAAAGCCAGAGCCCTGTTTCTGTAAATAAAATGACTATAGGGACACTTGAGACTTTATTGGATACAATTTAACCTAAAATGACCACAATTAAAACCAGACGGAAAATGGATCAATTTATACACCCTCTGAACTCAGCGTCCAACAGGGTACAAGACTATGACTTCCTTAGTGAACTGTGCTCTGGCTCCCTTGAGAGTGAGGAGGAGCTGAGTGCTCGTGAAGACCAGATTTGAACCCTGCTGAATAGTAGCGCAATCATACTTGGTACTTAAATTTAGTTCCTTTTCTCCTTTAAGCCTCTACTGACTCTGTCTCTCCCCTATTAATCTTTTACTTTCCCCCCCAAAACACTTGATGCTTTTGTAAAGTAATGAAGATATGATTCAATTCAATAAATATGTTGAGTACTTGCCATCTGCCAAGCACTGCACTGTGCTTTGGAGATATCATGGCAAAAACTATCGTCACAAGCTTTTCCTTACAGAGTTTACACTGTATTGCCAACAACAACAACAACAACAACAAAAAAGTACTGTATTTGAAATTCAATAGGTGTGAGGATTATTAATGTGAAAGGAAAGATCTAATCACAAAATCCTAACCCCTCCCCAAATCCTTACTTCTCCCCAAATCTTTACCCCTCCCCATATATATATTATATATTTTATATATTTATATATATTTATATACATATTATATATATTATATATGTTGTATATAATATATAATATAAATGTTATATATAATATATATATATGGGGAGGATGACTTAATCTGGTTTTCTTTCATTAATTTTAATATACAGTTGACCCTTAAAAATTCAGGGTTTTAGGTACTGACGCTCTGTGGAAATAAAAATAAGCATATAACTTTGGACTCCCTCAAACTTAACAGCCTCCTAATGTCGACTAAAGTCTTATTGATAACATAACAGCTGATTAACGTATTTTGCAAGTTATATGTATTATATGTTGTATTCTTACTATAAAGTAAGCTAGAAAAAGTTATTTTAAAAATCATAAGGGCACATTTACAGAACTGTATCAAAAAATCTGTGTATAAATGGATAAGAACAGTATAAACTTGTATTATTCAAATTTCAACTGTATTTATATCTTTTCTGTCTAAATCTATTTGTATTTGTAAGATATAGATAGAAAACAAGACTAGAATGTGGTGGATCATTGGGTTTCCTCAGGATAATACATTTTTTATTAAAAAATCCCCACTAGAATATAATTATTCAGGACACTTGTTAATAGCATTATGAAAGACTACTCAAGAGAGACTACTGCAATGGAGGCTTGGCAGTGGGGGAAAGAAATTGGGTTCAACCACAAATACAAGGGCAAGTGGGAATATAAATTCCCATAAGGCCATGAAGTACAGTAGGGCTCAGTGGATGGAAAATTACAAAAAGAACACTTCAAGGCTTAGAGGGATTTTTGCTAGACTGACTCAACAGGATTCTTGCTGAAACCGGGCAATGCAAATATGAACACATGAGTCCAAAAGATGAGCCTATTTTACATAAAGGGCTCAGAGAAGCTAAACAAAGTTTGGTCAAGGAGAGAATCTTTTTTACCTAATAGAGTAGTGAATCAGTTTTTCTTTCAAAATTGTCATTTCTGTCATTTATATGAAGTTACATAGCCAACATGCATTTCTTTTGAACATGTATTGGTTTTTAGGCACAGTGACATTACCTAGGATCTAAACAGTAGAGAATCTTAAAGTGCTCTGAAAGGAGAAAAGACTCAGGAACCATATGATCCTCTCAATTGATGCAGAAAAAGCATTTGACAAAATACAGCATCCTTTCCTATTAAAACCCTTCAGAGTGTAGGAATAGAGGGTACATTTCTCAATCTCATAAAAGCCATCTATGAAAAGCCTACAGCAGAAATTATTCTCAATGGGGAAAAGCTGGAAGCCTTTCCCTTAAGATCAGGAACATGACAAGGATGCCCACTCTCGCCACTATTATTCAACATAGTACTAGAAGTCCTTGCAACAGCAATCAGATGACAAAAAGGGATCAAAGGTATCCAAATTGGCAAAGAAGAAGTCAGAATGTCTCTCTTCGCAGATGACATGATACTCTATATGGAAAACCCAAAAGAATCCACTCCCAAAATATAGAAGTTGTAGAGCAATTCAGTAATGTGGCAGGATACAAAATCAATGCTCAGAAATCAGTTGCATTTCTACACACGAATGACGAGACAGAAGAAAGAGAAATTAGGGAATCCATCCCATTTTCAATAGCACCAAAAACCATACGTTACCTTGGAATTAACTTAACCGGAGACGTAAAGGATCTATATTCTAGAAACTATAAATCACTCTTGAAAGATATTGAGGAAGACATAAAAAGATGGAAAAATATTCCATGCTCATGGATTGGAAGAATTAACATAGTTAAAATGTCCATGCTACCCAGAGCAATCTACACTTTCAATGCTATCCCGATCAAAATACCGAGGACATTTTTCAAAGAACTGGAACAAATAGTCCTTAAATTTGTATAGACCCAGAAAAGGCCCCGAATTGCCGAGGAACTGTTGAAAAGGAAAAACAAAGCTGGGGGCATCACAATGCCAGATTTCGAGCTGTACTACAAAGCTGTGATCACAAAGACAGCATGGTACTGGCACAAAAACAGACACATCGACCAATGGAACAGAATAGAGAACCCAGAAATGGACCCTCGGCTCTTTGGGCAACTAATCTTTGATAAAGCAGGAAAAAACATCCGGTGGAAAAAAGACAGTCTCTTCAATAAATGGTGCTGGGAAAATTGGACAGCTACATGCAAAAGAATGAAACTTGACCACTCTCTCACACCATACACAAAAATAAACTCCAAATGGATGAAAGACCTCGATGTGAGACAGCAATCCATCAAAATCCTAGAGAAGAACATAGGCAGCAACCTCTATGACATTGGCCAAAGCAACCTTTTTCATGACACATCTCCAAAGGCAAGAGAAACAAAAGATAAAATGAACTTATGGGACTTTATCAGGATAAAGAGCTTCTGCACAGCCAAGGAAACAGTCAAAAAAACTAAGAGACAGCCCACGGAATGGGAGAATATATTTGCAAAGGACACCACAGATAAAGGACTGGTATCCAAGATCTACAAAGAACTTCTCAAACTCAATACACGAGAAACAAATAAACAAATCATAAAATGGGCAGAAGATATGAACAGACACTTTTCCAATGAAGACATACAAATGGCTAACAGACACATGAAAAAATGTTCAAAATCATTAGCCATCAGGGAAATTCATATCGAAACCACACTAAGATACCACCTTATGCCAGTTAGAATGGCAAAAATAGACAAGGCAAGTAACAATTGTTGGAGAGGATGTGGAGAAAGGAGACCCCTCCTACATTGTTGGTGGGAGTGCAAGTTGGTACAGCCACTCTGGAAAACAGTGTGGAGGTCCCTTAAAAAGTTAAAAATTGAGCTACCCTATGACCCAGCCATTGCACTACTGGGTATTTACCCCAAAGATACAGACGTAGTGAAGAGAAGGGCCATATGCACCCCAATGTTCATAGCATCATTGTCCACAATAGCCAAAGCGTGGGAGGAACCAAGATGCCCTTCAACAGATGACTGGATTAAGAAGATGTGGTCCATATATACAATGGAATATTACTCAGCTATCAGAAAGGACGAATTCTCAACATTTGCTGCAACATGGACGGCACCGGAGGAGATAATGCTAAGTGAAATAAGTCAAGCAGAGAAAGACAATTTTCATATGATTTCTCTTATCTATGGAACATAAGAACTAGGATGATCGGTAGGGGAAGAAAAGGATAAAGAAAGGGGGATAATCAGAAGGGGGAATGAAGCATGAGAGACTATGGACTCTGAGAAACAAACTGGGGGCCTCAGAGGGGAGGGGGGTGGGGAATGGGATAGACCAGTGGTGGGTAGTAAGGAGGGCACATATTGCATGGTGCACTGGGTGTTATACGCAACTAACGAATCATCGAACTTTACATTGGAAACCAGGGATGTACTGTATGGTGACCAACATAATATAATAAAAAATTTTTTTTTAAAAAAAGTGCTCTGAAAGGTGTTTTCTATTAAATTGTTGACCTTTGTGCTCGCTTTGGCAGCATGTATACTAAAATTGGAACCATACAGAGAAGATTAGCATGGCCCCTATCCAAGGATGACACGCAAATCTGTGAAACGTTCCATATTTTTATGATTTCACTCATGCGGAATTTAAGAAACAAAACAGACAATCATAGGGGGAAGAAAGAGAGAGGCAAACCAAGAAACAGAATGTTAACTACAGAGAACAAATTGATGGTTACTGAATGGGAAGTGAGCAGGTCCAGGGTTAAATGGGTGATGGGTATTAAGGAACGCACTTGTAATGAGCACCAGGCACTGTATGTAAGAGTTGCCTCACTAAACTTTACACCCTAAACTAATACTACACTGTATGTGAACTGAGTAGAATTTAAATAAAAACTAAAAAAAATAGTAAATAAACACAGAAATAAATTGCTCACCTCCCTAGTTTGGCAGCTGAGAATTAATAATATTTATTAAAGGAAAAAAATTCCTGCTAATGCCATGAAAGCTATGGGTTTCAGGCTTGTGTTGAGCTATGCAGAAAATTATTTTACATTACAAACTAATGCACAAGGGCCACATATAAAATTATGACAAAAAAGTATTAAGTTGGAAATTTACTAGGTAAGTAAAAACCATTAACTCAGAGGTAAAAATCTGGTCACAAAATCTTTATCCCTCCCCAAAGTTGCAAAACGTCTACATGATATGGCCTTCCTTGTAAAGCTATAAACATCTTAAAAGCGGGGTCTGCAGTTTTTACCTCTGAATTTTTATCAAAGCACAGAAAATCCTCACCCATAATAGGCAGTTGAGCGATAAAGAGAACTTTCAAAATAAAATCTGTAAGATGAATGCCACTTACTATGACTTGCGAAATTTTAATTTAAAATACCCATATATGTAAAAATGTATATATTTGTATTTTTGAAAGAGATTAGTCAGAGCACTATTTTCTTAAAGATTTATTTGACAGAGAGAGAGAGAAAGAGAGAGAGACAGCCCAAGCAGGAGGCGTGGGAGAGGAGAAGCAGACTCCCCGCTTTCATTTTGTGAAAATTATTTGATCAGTGTCATTTTCAGCATATGTATTTATTCTAAAAAAGATTCAAAAATACTTAAAGGGATATAATTATATATATATACATTTTCTACATTCATTCATATCTATCTGTATTAACCTATCATAAAAATAAACTATAACTGTTGGCTTTTAAGCCAGAGGCACAATATAAAGAATCTTGAAAGAAAATCAACTCAATTTTATTCTAATTCTCTTTTTGCAACTACCCTGCATTGCGACCTCAAGGAAAAGAGAGTAGGCTCAGAATATTCTCATGAGAAATTTGGACCCTAACCCTACACGGGTCTCCATCCCAGGACCCTGAGATCATGACCCAAGCCAAAGGCAGACATTTAACCAACTGAGCCACCCAGGCACCCCTCAGAGCACTATTTTGTAATAGCTTATGTCTTGAAACCATTAAAATGCCTATCAACTACCGAATGAATAAAAAAAAACTGTAGAATATTCACACAACAGCATATTGTACACTGCATAATCTACAACAATCAGATAAACTACAAATAACGTGAATGAACCCACGTGTATAATGTAGAGCTAAATGCCAAACTCAAAAGAGAATATTTTAAGTTCCTTTTATATAAAATTCAAAAAGATTCAAAACTAATCTATGATGATGAAGGAGAATTCTTATGGGGATGGGAAAGAAGATTTCTGAGCACAAGAGAGGCATCTAGGAACAGCTAATACCATTTCCTGATCTGTATTCCAGGTACATAGGTAGGTCATTTTGTGAAAATTACTTGATCAGTGTCATTTTCAGTATATACATCTATTTTAAAAAAGACTCAAAAAATACTTAAAGGGTTATAATTACGTATATACATTTTCTACATTCATTTATATCTATCTATATTAATCTACCATAAAAATTAAATATAACTGTTGGCTTTTAAGCCATAAAGAATCTCAAAAGAAAATCAAATCACTTTTATTCTAACTCTGTTTTTGCAACTACCCAGCATTGTGACCTCAAGGAAAAGAGGGCAGGCTCAGAATATTCTCATGAGAACTTTGGACCACATTAATTCCAGGTTTACTTTTTATAACTTATATAAAGTATGAGTAGAATTTCACATAAACATCCCAAGTACAAACACTGCCTTTAAAAAAAAAAATGAAGGGAATGGATATAGTTTCTGGGGTATCAGTAGACCCATTGTTATGTTTATTTAGGTTTATACTAGTTTATTTTACAAAATGCATTTTGTAAGTGCACAAGAAGTTTTAACTATGTAGTTGCAAGTAGAAAAACGAAATAATATGTTAAAGGTTGGAAAATATTCTGTAAGATGTATGAACAGAATAATCCAATTGTTGTAAAAATATACGTATAAGTATATCCGTACCCATACAGCAGCCTTCATTTCTTAATATAAGAGAATCATGGGAGTGTCTGTGTGGCTTGGTTAAGTGTCTGACTCTTGATTTTGGCTCTGGTCATGATCTCAGAGACCTGAGATAGAGCCTTGCCTCAGGGCTCCACTGGGCTTCACACTGGGCATGGAGCCTGCTTACGATTCTCGTTCTCCTTCTCCCTCTGTCCCTCCCCTCCCCTAAGTGTATGTGCATGTTAGCATGTGCACTGTCTCAATCTAAAAAAAAAAAAAAAAGAGAGAGAATCACCAAATGAAATTATTCTTTTTTAAAAATTGTTTTAAATTGGGGTTAAGTACACATAACCGTTGCCACTTTACATTATTATTTTAAGTAATCTTTACCCTCAGTGTGGGGCTTGAACTCATGACCCTAAGATCAGGAGTCACATACCACCTGACCCAGCCAAGCACCACCAAATGAGGATATTCTAAATGCTATTTTCCCTGATATGTGCTGTACCCATTTGCTGAAAGAGAATTAGGTACATAAAAATTAATTGCCTTTGTGACATGTGACAAAGGTGTCACATGAAAGGTGAAAGGTGAAATCATTGTTTTCTCTATTCACTGTTCAAATACCTGTGGATCCATCTCCCCTGACCAGACTCACTTGACCCTCTAGCTGTGTCTAGATCTCAGATGCTTTGAAAGCCAGCTCCCCAAAAGGGTTACCCAATAGGAATCAAGTCCTTTGCCACCCATCTGAGAAGGAACTACAAAAATCACACACATTTAAAACAAATCACGACTTGCAACTTCTCTGAGATTCTAACTCTTGGCCCCCAAAATAAATTTTTAGTATGTACCCTAGTGTATTTTAAGTCAGAAAATCATGAAGATAACTTCCAAATTTGGTAGACAGAATACATAATTATGAATGGATGGATGGATAGGTAGATGATAGATATAAGAAAAAAAGTGCCAATAAAAATCACCCTCTAAGTTTTCTAAAATCCTTAGCTGTGCACATGATTTCATTATCAGGAAAGGGATATGTTGTTAAATTAGAAAATTGCTGTGATAAAAATCTGGATTTTTAGAATACATTATATGTGGTCAGGATAAGAAAGAGTTTTCTTAGAGAAGAAATTCTACCTAAAAAATCACTACCAGCAACGCAGAGGACAGTGGTACATAGACACTTAGCCAGAACAAACAAATAAACAAAAAGTTCTTTTTAATGCTGAATGTTGTAAAAAACAGAAATAGAGTGCATCCACTTTCCATTGTTGTTTAAACACATTCCCACAGTCCTTTGCTCAAAGCCCTTCTTGTTTCAGATGGCATTTCAGAAAGCTATTTGAAGACTCAGCTTCTTCCACACCCACACCTCCCTTTCAATTCCATTTTTTTCTTTAATACAGAAAATGCTCATGGGAAGCACCAGAATAGCAGCTCTGGAGACTGGAGTTCTCTTTATACTTCTGTCATTAGTGGAGCTCAGGTGGCAATAGTCGATCTATGTTCCATCATCCCACAGTGGGTTTTAAATATTTCTGAAGTGACAGGGGCCAAAAATTGGGTCATGGTGGCCCTTGTCCAATTAGTCACAGTCACTCTGCTATGAGGCTGGTGAAAGAACACTGCAACATTCCTCGTCCCTAATGTGGACTGGTTAAGGATGATTAAACAGTGTGCTTTGCTCTCCAAAGTACCCACACAGATAATAACGTGATGTGTTTGAAGAGGATACTGTGGAAGGTACATATTGATTTTTTAAATATTATAGAATCTCACAGCTTACAAGGACCTTAAGGATCATCAACTTCATTCAGTAAGACCTTTATTTAAGTACTCATTCATTCAAAATATTAATCATTTACTAAGAGCTAGAATTAATGCTCCATGTTGAGGACAAAGAGAACAATAAAAAAAGTCACATAAATTTGTTTCCTTCTTAATATATATATGTAACTTATTTATATATAAATCTATTTAATAAATACTTTTGAGTACTTACTATGGGCCAGACACTGGGAGGCATTACGTCTAGAACAGTAAACAAGGCTGTAGCAAATGCTATGGACACTCATGTTCATCACCCACATCCGGTGGGTAATGACCCTACCTTCAATTACCAGCTCTTAAATTTCTTTGATTGAGGGCTTTTGGATCACTGGAATTAATTTTGTTGTTTACACAACAGGCTACAAGTGTCAGGGAGTTAATATCTACTCTTCCACTCACTTGCCATTCCCTTAAGATGCCTTCAACGAGGAACTGGTAGAAGTTGGTGGTTAGGGTGGTTAGGATGATTAACCACTCTGGTTTTTCTGGGATTGAGGGGTTAATCAGTGCTACAACTTAATGTTCAGGGCAACCAGGACTGTATGTGAATACACAAACTCTCTCCTAGCTTGGGGTAACTCTGAGATGCAGATTTTACACTGGCTCCCAGAGTACCTCAGCGTATTAAGCTCCACCAACCTACAGTGGTAATGCACTTGAGCTTTTCATTGGCTACCTTCCCTCCCCTCTTTCACTTCTTTACTCTGCCTCCAGTGTTTCCAGAGATCACCTCCAAAATTATTTGCACTTGAATCCTTCCCTCAGGCTCTGCTTCTGGGAAAACGAAACTAAACTAATGTCATGATGCCACCATTGAAGGGATATAAAGGGCAGTGACAGAGTCAGGTAAGAAAATGAGTAATGATAATGCAGTGTGATGAATTCTATAATGAAACAGCTATGCACTCTGGGAGAACATAGGAGGATCTTGGTGGGAGAGAGCAGGCTTACAAGAGGAAGCTCCATCTAAGTTGAATTGTGAAGGACCTGTTGAACGGGGGAAGAAGGATACAATTTTTAGGTGGGAGAAGAAAATCTTTTAAAATTTTAGAACTGAAATGAAGCATAGCCTAATTGGGTTGGAGTTTAGAATAAAGTGAGTAGTTTGGATGGGAGAAGCCATAGATGCAAGGAGATGCTAGGTCACGGATGACCTTGCATGCCCTGGTAAGGAGTCTATCCTGAGGGCAGTGGAATGGCATTGACAGGCTTTACATAGGCAAGGAAGTGACATGATTGGATCTGACTTCAGAAAATCATTCGGACTGCCTTGTGAAAAATAGATTGGTGGGGTCATGACCTGAAGCAGGGACACCAGTTAGGAAGCTACTGCGCTGATTCAGGGGAGGGGTAATTGTGTTTTGAACAGTGGGGATAGACAGATAGAAAGTCCTGCATTTTTAAATTAAGGAAGTAGAAATTGTAAAGTTTGTGATTTATTAGATTTGGTCTATAAGCCAAAAAGTCCAGTTTCTTGGTTGTATGAATTGAAGGAGAAGTGGAAAATCATTGTGGTAGTAAACCAAATGGAAGATTTCAGTTTAGGATCCACTGGATTTGAGTTTTTGTGGAGAATCCCTTGCATATTTAACCTTAGATGTAGTATAAAAAATGGTTAGCAGTGTGGCATTAGGAATTAAACACATCTGGATTCTAGGATTCTAGTTGTACGTGTTGAGTAATTAAATAACTCTAAGCCTCAGTTTACTCATCTTTAAATGGGGACCTTATTTGAACCTACTTTATAAGGCTGCAATAACTCATGAAATGGGCTTAATGGAGAGCCTGATTTGGAGTTATTTCTCAATTATTATGATTCTTATATTTAGTAGTAGTATTACCATCCAGGTTGTGATATGTAATAGATACTTGGATATTTAGATTGGAGCCAAAGAGAGATATATAGACTGGAAATATTGTCTAAATTATTAGAAAACAGTACATGATGATCAGGGACTGGATAGGATTACTGAAGGATGATGTTCAGAATTAAAAAAAAGAAAAAAAAAGTGGATATAAATACAAGGAAAATGAAAGGAAAATCTAATAAAGAGGCTCAGAAGGACTTAGCAAGAAGTATGTGGTGTCACAGCACCCCACCTCCTCTCAAATAAAGTGCAATGCAAGGAAAGGGAAATGAACAGATCAAGTTCTGCGCAAAGTTTAACTAAAACTGGGATTGGGAAGTTTCCATTGAATTTAGTAGCAAAGAAGTCAATGGTGCTTTTATCTACAACAGTTTCCTCTGAGTGGAGGTGGCAGAAGTCAGATTGTAGTTGTCTAAGGCACAAATAGAAGGTGAAAGAATGGAGACAGCAATTGCAGACAACTCCTTTAAGACACTTGGTTGTGAGTGGAGGGAGAGAGATAAGAAAATAGCTCCAGGGGGTCTAAAAGAGGTGAAGGGAAGTTTTCATCTTTTAAAGATGGGACAGAATTTTACATGTTTAAATACTGTTGGAAAGGAGTCGTAAAGAAAAAGTTGAAGACAAAGAAAATAAGTTGTATCACTAATGATCTAGACTCTTAAGGAGACTAAATGCAATGGGATCCATAGGTGAAGGAAAAACATCTTTAATATCATGACTAAAGAAGGAGCAAAAAATTGGTGCTGATGTGGTGAGATGTGAAGGTGTTCTGTCATGAAGACTATAATGTAACTGATGGACCACAAGGTCTATGGTTATAGTGAAAAGTCCAGAATACATCTAGATTATACAGATTACCAGATACCAGTTCAGATCTGTAGAACCAGGATCTCCGAATATCGGGCCCAAGATTTTATGTTTAACAACCTCCCAAATAATTTGTATGAAAAAGAAGTAGATTCAATTTATGAAGCATTTGAGAAGCAGTGACCTAGTTGGCATTAAAGGTGTTATACACACACACACACACACACACACACACACACCCACCCCTAATGCCTTTATAAAGGCATTGATCCCACTCCTAAATGCTCCAATCCTCATGATCTAATCACCTCACAAATGCCCCACCCACAATTACCATCACATTTGGGATTAGGTTTCAACATATGAAGGGGCAGAAACATCAGAAATAAAAGTCAGTCATCTGCCTCTCAGCTAGAATTCCAAGGGTGAAATTGTAACAGAGAAAGCCCCATTTCTTGCTCTACAAGTAGCTTTGAGATGTCTAAATTGTTCTCCATTTCTTATGAGGGTCTCTGCTAGTCTTTGGATATTTACTACATGATATCAGTTTGCAAACAAGGAAGTCCTACAGCAGAGGTCATTGGTGCAGAAGTTAATGGACACCCTAGAATATTAGTGAATAAATTTCAGGGATTTTATAAATCCTGTGAACTTACATGTATTTTTTTTCCACCTCAAATAAATCGAATAAGAAACTACATGCAGTGTATATCATCTGAAAGAAATGCTGGGTAGCTGGGTTCATCCTATTCTTATTCTTAGCTTTCCCATCTACTAATATTTGCCTCCAAAGTGGCACATCTATTTAGGTTCCACCAGAAAGAATATGAGAGAAAAATGTTTTTCTTATTCCTGCTGATACATATTACTTGAAGACTTTTAATACTTTTGCTAATCTTCTAGGTGTGAAATTGTGCTGCTATGTTTTAAATTGCATTTTTCTTTATGTTCATGAGGTTCAATATCTCTCCTTACCTATGTGATCATTCAAATTTCTTTTGTGAATTGACTATTCATATCCTCTGTATATTTTTCACCCTTCACCTCTTCTTTCATTCTTCTTTTTGTTTTCTTTTTCAGTCTTATTTGTGTTTATTTTGTGGTAAGCATATTTAGCCTCTGTTTTCAATGTGCAGTTGTTATATTTACCTTCTCTGTTTACACGCTGTTTTTTAAACTTTATGATTTCTAAAGCATACAGAAGTTTTTAATTCACAATTGTTGTTTATGTACTTTTCCTTCAAAAAGTTTTCCTTCAACAGTAGTTAAAAACCACATTTGTATATCTTATGATAATTTTGTACTTTTCTTTTTACATTAATTATTCTAGTTGGAATTTATATGATTTAAAGTAAGACCTATGCTTAAACTTAACCCAACAAAAATTATTCACTAATCAGTTATTTGCCACAATAAAGCACCTGATACTTCTGTCATAAAATAAATTTATCCATTATCTACCCATCTATCTATCTACCTCTCTGATTTTTCCAGAAATCTCTATTCTGATCCATTTATTGTAGTACTGCAACATAATATAATGTCCATACAAGTTTATAAAGGACATGTAAAATTATATATAATATATTCACAGCTGTATTTTTGTTAATATAAGGTTAGATATAGATATAATACAATTGAAAACAACCATTAAATAAATTAATTATTATAAGCATGGTATATCCATATAATAGATTACCATGCAGCAGCTGAAATAATGATGTGGATCTAAGCTCATTGATATAAAAAAAAAACCCATAATATATTGCTAAGTGAGAAAAGCATGCTGAAAAACTATATAGGCATATAGATTTAGTGACAAAGTTGCATTTGGTGTGTATATTCCATATGTAAAAAAAGAATACCTATAAGGAAGGATTCACACAAATTCTTGAGAATGCTGATCTCAGCACTACGTGTCATCTTTGAGGTATGAGTAATAAAGACAGGAAGGGCAAATGAGAGAGGAAAAAAGGAAAGAGGCAGGGAGGACGAGAAGGCTTATAGATGGGCGTGAGGGAGGAAGTACAGTGAGAATAAGTATGCTCACTTTGTTCTTTCTACTCGTACATATGCCTTTAATATTATACAACAAGCACGATTTGTACCATAAGAAAGACATGAACCATCTATATAATTAGATGGGTATATCTCAATTTCCATAATCACACTCATGGCCATAACTATCTATTATCAACTAAAAACCAAAAAAGATGAATTCGTCTCTCATGTTAATAGAACACATGCTGATACACTGATGGCATTAATTTTGGAGAACTGTACTGAAAGGTAAGGGAGATGTTATTTAAGCTGGTGTGATCAGAATGTCCTCTTTGATGAGGTGACATCTGAGTAAAAACCTGTATTGAGTGGGAGTGAGTGTCTTGCAATAAATCATGGGAAGAGTATTAAAGGCAGAGGGAACAAAAAGAGCATGGTCTGTGACTGAGGCTACTCCAGGAGCATTATGGTTGGGGACAGTAGGTAAGGCCGGGAGGCAATCATTAGTTATATGAGGAAGGGACTTGAACCCATTAGGACTTTGGACCTTAATCTTTTGTTGATAACGTTTGGACAAGTGTGATGCAATGGGAAAAACAGATAATAAAAAAAATAAATGAACAAAAATATTTAAGACACTGGTAGGAAATTCAGGGGGCATAAAATAGGAGACTAAAATACGAGAACAAGTAACTCACAGAGGCAAGCGCTATGAAGCCACCAATTTTGATCGGAAGCCTATAGAAGACCAGGCACTCAAAAGAACCAGCCTTTTGTTTGCACTCTCATTTACCTCACTCTTGTGGTTATACGGATTTCAATTTTCTGTCCAGCCTTCCTTTCTTTCTCTACCTAAGCTTTCTTGAGTTTACTTCTTATTATTCTAGGACTACCTGTTAAATCTAGTGCATTTCTATCCTCCAACATAATAGATTCCTCTTTTGATAAAAACTGTCCAAGCTTTGGTAACTACAATATCCATTTTGTAAATAGGGAAATGGGAAACGCAGAGGGGGAAAATTAGCATGTCTAAGATTATTCAGGTACCACATATTTTCCACACAGTGTCCCAAGCAACTAGGAAAAATAGTCCATCACAGTGTGACATGATTTTAAGCAGGGGTCTTAGTTCCTGTTTAGACCAATGACTTCTCTCTTATTCCCAGGTCATTCGTTAATTCTAAACTCGTATATTAAAATGATGGATAACCCTGGTCCCCATTCCCCTCTTGCTATGTAGGTATTGTCTACTCTTTATTTATGTCACCTATAGATTTTCTTTTTTTTTAATTCCAACTTTGCCTCCAAAATAATTTGTTATTCAGAATTGCAAGATGTTTGTAGCTATGATCATGTCAGAAGTCAATGAGTTTGTCCAATTGAGGAATAGTATGATCTCATATAAAAGGGACATAAAAATCTAGGTTCATTTGCAGTGTTTTAAAATCAAATTGTAATTAAGCATGCAAGGACAACATAGGCTTTTTTGTCTTTTGTTTTGTTTTTGTTTTAAACTAGTGCTATAAAGACCAATTATTTTATTGTGTTAGTGTAACACTGTTATGGTATCCTTTCTTCTCAATTCATCTTTATAATAGAGAATCTCATCAGAATTCTTGAGAATATCTGAATTTTCTCCTAGCATATTTAACTATTCCTTTTCTGCTGGTTTTAAGCTAATAGTCCCAAATTTTTTGTATCAAACCATTGGCCCATGTTTTCAGTTGAAAATAAAATTTGAAGTTATTGTACTTAAATTTTAATTTGATATTAAGATCACAAAAGACAGAACTTTGAGTAATGTTTCTACGTAATTTCATGTTTAAAACTATTTATTTTACAGCCTTTCCCCTTCTAAAATGTACATTAACATGATTTATATTTTTTTGTATTTGCTTTTCAACCTATAATTCATCTATCCATCACTATCTTAATCCATACTCATTTTCAGGGGTAAAATTTCTAAACGGGGAAATGCACAAATTGTGAGTGTGCCATTATATGACAAATGTATACACTTGTGTAATGCAAACCAGCTTCAAGAGATATAACATTATCACCCCAAGAAAGTTCCCTCGTGTCCCTGCCCAGGGAATTCTATCCATCATCTCCCCAGAGACAATCACTTTTATGACTTTTTCCACCATAGTTTAGTTTCACCTCTACTAGTATATTATGTAAAAGGAAATATACCATGTGAATTATTTTGTGTAAGCCTTCTTTCACTTGGATAATGTTTCTCAGATTCATCCACATTATTGCATACATCAGTTGTTCCCTCATATTTCTGAGTAGTATCTTCTTGTAAAAATATACCTAAGTTTGTTAATCTACTCTTTGATGAAAAATTAATTTTTTTCTAGTTTAAGGCTACTACCAATAAAGCATATATGAACACTGTTTTTTAAATCACTTGTAGGCATATGCTTTCATACATCTTGGGTACATATCTAGTAATGGAATTGCTAGGTCATAGGATAGATATATGCTTAATTTTATTTAAAAAAAACCCATCAGAACTTTTTCCAAATATGTTGTAATACTTAACAGTCCCATAAAAAATGTATGAGGATTCTAGTTGTTCTATATTCATGACACATTTGTTGTTGTCATTTCTTTTAATTTTCACCATTCTAGTGAACGTATCTCCTTCTGGTTCTTTTGTTTATTTTTCTAAAACTGTTTGAATGGAATTGGAACTTCCAGGAAGATATGGCATGATTACTTTGGGATTTTTGCATACCACCTGCAAGAAACCACCTATTTCAGAAAACTATGCCAGTTTGGAAGTAGAGAACCAAAAGTTAACTTCCTTGAAGAAAACTGTGTTCATTTCAGCCCAAGTAATGTGACAGCAGATGGCTTAATCAAATTGATTGATTAGATGTAATTTCATTGAGGAAAGCAATTTCGGAGATGAAGAGCTCAAGAAAGCAAGGCACATTTTGATTTGCCAGATTGCAATGTGCTTGGTTTTTAATTTAACCATATATCCAATAATTTTGTAGATCTCTGTTACAATTAAACCAGACTATATTAATTAAATGAGAGAAATAAATATAAAAATATTGCTATTCTTATAATATTTTTCCTGCTTATCTGGTTGTTTTCCTAGCCTTTTAAAGCTATAAAGCATGAAATAAACAGCTGACCCTTAAACATGGGTTTGAACTGTGTGTGTCCACTTGTATGTGGATTTTTTAAATAGAGTACTGTAAATGTATTTTTCTTATGATTTTCTTAATATTTTCTTTTCTCTGGCTTACTTTACTGTAAGAATATAATATATAATCATATAATATACAAAATATGTGTTAACTGTTTATGTTATTGGTAAGACTTTTGGTCAACAGCAGGCTATTACTAGTTAAGTTTTGGGGTATTAAAAAGTTATACATTGGTTTTTTTGTTTTGTTTTGTTTTCTTTGAGAGAGAGAAAGCACAACTGGGGTGGGAGGGGGAGGGGCAGAGGGAGAGAGAGAATCCCAAGCATGTTCCATGCTCAGTGTGGAGCCTGACATGGGGCTTGATCCCACAACCCTGAGATCAAGACCTGAGGTGAAATTAAGAGTCAGATGCTCAACCAACTGAGCCACCCAGGCTCCCCATACATGGATTTTTTTTATTACATGGTGTTGGGGGGGGGCATTTGAGTCAGTGTTCCTAACCTCTGTGTTGTCCAAGGGTGAACTATATTGCCTGGCATTATAAACTATATGATAACAGTTGATCCACTGCATTAAATTTTAATGATTACCAAATGGCTTCTTGTAAAATCACAAGCCCACTTTTTATATGGATTGTAAGTTTCTTAATTCAACTATGTTGCATCATTAATATATGTCTTGCACGATTAGTACATGATTTCTAAAGGGATAACTGTTAAAGGACATTGTATAATTTAGCAGTTTCTGATACTTTTGCCAAGAGTGTTAAGAAGTAGGTGGGAGTTACCCTGATAACAAAACCAGATAAAGACACCACAAAAAAAGAAAGAAAAAAAAAAAAGGAGAGAAGTACAGGCCACTATCTTTGATGAACACAGTTGCAGAAATCCTCAACAAAATTCTAGCAAATATAATCCAACAACACATTAAAGAAAATCATTCACAATGATCAAGTGGGATTTATTCCTGGGATGCAAACATGGTTCAATATTCACAAATCAATCAATGTGATACATCATATCAATAAGAGAAAGGATAAAAACCATATGATCATTTCAGTAGACAAAAAAAGCCTTTGACAAAGTTCAAAATTTATTCATGATAAAAACCCTCAACAAAGTAAGTTTAGAGAGAACATACCTCAACATAATAAAGGCCATTTATGAAAAACTCACAGTGAATATCATACTCAATGATGAAAAACTAACAGCTTCCCCCCTAAGGTCTGGAACAACACAAGGATGTCCACTCTCACCACTCTTGTTCAACAAAGTACTGGAAATTCTAGCCACAGCAATTGGACAACAAAAAGAAATAAATTCATCCAAATTGTCAATAAAGAAGTAAAACTTTCAGCATTTCCAGATGACATGATAATCTATATAGAAACCCTTAAAGACTCTGTCAAAGAATCATGAGAACTGATAAATGAATTCTGTAAAGTCATAAAATGTAAAATCAATGTGCAGAAATTTGTTGCATTTCCTTACACCAATAATAAAGCATCAGATATAAAAATTAAGAAAATAATCACATTTACAACTGTACAAAAAATAATACGATACCTAGGAATAAACTTAACCAAAGTGGAGAAAAATTGTACTCTGAAAACTATAAACCACTGATGAAAGAAATTGAAGACAGTATAAAGAAATGGAAAGACATTCCATGTTCGTGGATTAGAGAACAAATATTGTTAAAATGTCTTACTACCCAAAGCAATCTACACATTTAATTCAATCTCTATCAAAATACTAGGAGCATTTCACAGAACTAGAAAAAATGCTAAGATTTATACAGTGCCACAAAAAATCCTGAATTGCCAAAGCAATTTTGAAAAAGAAAAGCAAAGCTGGAGGTATCATAATTCCAGACTTCAAGTTATATTACAAAGCTGTAGTAATCAGAACAGTGTGGCACTGACACAAAAATAGACACACAAATCAGGGGAACAGAATAGAAAACCCAGAAATGAGCCCACGACTATATGAGTCAATTAATTTTCAAAGCAGGAAAGAATATCCAATGGGAAAAAAACAGTCTCTTCAATAAATGGTGTTGGGAAAACTGGTCAGCTAATGTAAAAGAATGAAACTGAGCACTTTCTTATACTATACACAAAAATAAATTCAAAATGGATGAAAGACCTAAATGTGAGACAGGAAACCATCAAAATCCTGGAAGATAACACAGGCAATTGTCTCTGACATCAGCCATAGCAATATTTTTCTACATATGTCTTCTGGTCCAAGGGAAATAAAAGAGAAAAATAAACTACTGGGATTACAAGAAAATAAAATCTTCTGGATGACCAAAGATATTTGTAAATGACACACCCAATAAAGGATTAGTATCCAAAGTATATAAAGAACTTATATAAATCAACAGCCCAAAACCAAACAATCCAGTTAAAAAATGGACAGAAGACATGAACAGACATTTCTCCAAAGAAGACATCCAGATGGTCAATAGACACATGAAAAGATGCTCAACATCACTCATCATCAGGAAAATGCAAATCAAAACCACAATGAGATGTCATTTCACATCTGCCAAAATGGCTAAAATCGAAAACATAGGAAACAAGTGTTGATGAGGATGTGGAGAAATAGGAACCCTTTTACACTGTTGGCGGGAATGCAAGCTGATGCAACTGCTGTGGAAAACAATATGGAGGTTCTTCAAAAAGTTAAAAGTAGAACTACCCTAGGATTCAGTAATCACACTATCATGTATTTACCCAAAAAATATAAAAACACTAATTCACAGGGATACATGCACCCCTATGTTTATAGCAACATCATTTGTAATACCTAAAGTATGGAAGCAGCCCAAGGGTCCATCAGTTGGTGAATAGATGAAGAAGATGTGGTATATTTATATATGCAGTGGAATATTATTAGGCCATAAAAAGAATTTCTTGCCATTTGCAACAACATGGATGGAGCTAGAGAGTATTATGCTAAGTGAAATAAGTCAGTCAGAAAAAGACAAACACAATATGATTTCACTCATATGTGGAATTTAAAAAACAAAACAAATGTGCAAAGGAAAAAAAGAGAGAGAGAGAAAAGCCAACAAATAGACTCATTAGTGAGAACAAACTGATGGTACCAGAACGGAGGTGGGTGAAATAGGTGATAGGGATGAAGGAGGGCACTTGTGATGAGCACTAAGTGTTGTATGGAAGTGCTGAATCACTGCATTGTACACCTGAAACTAATATAACACTGTAGGCTAACTATCCTGAAAATAAACTAAACTAAAAATAAAATATAAAGTGTAAAATATAAAATAAAATAAAAATACAATGCAATAAAAAGGAAGTATAGGATTTAATTTTTTAGCTATGTGGAATCTGGTTGTTATTTCTCCTTCATATCATTCTAGTGCTTTTCTTAACAAGAGAGTTTTTCGTGAAGATCTTTAATTAAATTAATGGAAAGATAGTAGCATACATACATAATTTCCATTTAATGAAAGGCCAAAATCAACCACTAGAATTTGCGGCTTCACAAATGATGGATATGGAGACAAAATTCAGAAATTTGCATATTATTTTTCCTTTGCTTCTATTCTGTGGTATTAAAGTAGAACTAGCAATAGTCTATAATTGTACTATTAATCTTTTCAGTTAACCTTTTTATAAGTATTCACTTTCCTTTGTTGATTTCTTTGTAATTTACTTTTAAGAGAATATTATCTGAAAGACCAAAGATCTTGCATGTGTCCATGCCACTTTGCAATAAGAAATAGGACTTTTTAGCCAATGTGTTAATCTCTTCTGAATTCCTATTCCCCTTCTTAATAACTTCAAAAAATATTACTGTCATATTTTATAAATAAAACCTACAAGATGTTCTGATAATCTCACAGAGATAGGATGGAGCCCCTCCCCCTCCAGAACTTGGTTTGGATGTTGAGACTGATAATGTGACACATGCACTATGACGGTATGAAAAGGTTTATTACACATAATGGGTCTTTCTGGGGGAGAATAGGAGTAGATTCCCAAATGGTCCAAAAATGAGAGTAGGGAAAGACTGGCTTAATGGTGGCTAGTGGGTGAGGCTGGGGGATGCAGAGGTCAAGTATTGTATGATTCTAACTCTCTCTGTCCCCAAAGGAGGGAGTACCCAAGCTTATCGTCACATTTCCCAAATGCGGTGCAGAAAGAGAACTGGCTTAAAAGCCCTCAGCAGTCACACACCAAAAATGGAGTTAGACTCTTTGACAAAAAAATTCCCTATGTTTGGCAGAGCACAATGTACAGAAGGAGTGCCATGATATTATGCTGAGTAGACGAGTGGGTATTAATTCTAAGGTTGAAAGGTCTAAAAATAATAATTTAAAATGCCAGAGAAAAATAGTATTTGCACATATGCTATCTCAGGCTATGGATATTCAGAATCCCCTTCCTATCTCTTCCTGAGACCTTATTTCTAGAGCACGCATATGCCAAATGAAAGTGAAGACTATGCAGTAGGATGTAATTCTAAATCAAAAAGCTAATTTTTAATAGCTTTTTATTTTCACTTTGCCATGACTCAGACAACTGGTCTTCCATGGGTACATTTTTATACGGCAGAGTGTGTGTTGTTATGCTATTATCATTATCGTTGCCAACCTACATACAGAACCCTGACTACTGTCCATGTCTTCGTTTATAGTCACACTTTTCTTACACAGAAGGGATTGTGGCCATCAGCTCAACTCTCAAACACACTCAGGCACACAAAGAGGAAAAAAAATATCGTTATTTATGGGTCATTATAACAATAATCTTACAGAACTCCGTTGTGAAGAGAAACTTACTATTTATCTCATCTAACTCCCTCATTTGACAAATTTGAGAAATGGGATAGAATCTTATTCAAACCAGCAAGTTACAGGAAGCAGGAAAGCAGGAGAAATACTGCAACGCCACTATTTATATAAACTTGGAGAATGTCAGTGTCAGCCAAATCTAATGATGTTTTTCTCTAGAATTTTGGGTAGATCCACTGAGAGTGTTTCAATAACATGAAAAGTAAATTATCAATTTCTCACATATTCAAAGTTATCTTACCTCATAGGATTGATGTATGTTAGAATTTAAAAATATAATTTCCACGTTGTGCTTGGCACAGTCTCTGGAACTTAGGAAATATTCTTTTGCTGCTGCCAATATTCCCAATACTAATAACTACCATTACTAACTCTAGCATTATTGGGCATACTTTGTTTTAAATTTAAAATAAAAATTACATTGGTACAATATTACCAACTAAACTACAGGTCTTACTAGAATTCCATCAGTTTGTTCATAACGTCCTTTTCTGTAACTGCTTTGGTCTGGAACTGACACAAGTCGCTTATCAGAGCCAGAACTCATTATACAATTCTAACCAAATGCAAGGAGGACTAGGACATGAGGAGAGGACATGAATATTTTGTGAGAATCACTTCTGCTTATCATTTTCTTTAGACAGTTATGTGCCAAATAAAATTTACCTCTCCAAAGATTCCAGGGACGCCTTTGGTAAGTGGACTCTGATTCTAATAACCTGAGCAAAGTGGGTGTTGGCACACCTGGGGAATCACTTATTTTCACTCTCCCTATCTACGGAGAGTCTCGACAGAGATTGTTACGTTTTGAAAAGGCTGAGGGTCAAAGTCCATTTATATAATTTTTTTCCCTCCTCATCAGTCCTCTAGCTCACTATGAGGCACAAGTTTGTGCTCCCACATCTCCTAAAAATAATATGGAGTTACCTAATTGTCTATACAGAAAATTCATAGATGGCCATTTCCCTGAAATGATCTCTTTACAATGACTTTGAATGAGATGCTTGCCTGCTATGAGGCTCATTTTCCTCTTCTGCAAATAGAGATAATAATACCTTAGAGGGTTGATGTAAGGGTTGTAGGAAATAATGTATATATAGCAAATAGAATGCTTAAGTCATAATACACATTCAAAAAATGAGAAATGCAGAGTATTACTGTGACAGTTCTTCATGCAGCACCAATTAAGATTATTCAGTAATATCCTTCTCTGACCTTTAATCTTTTTAAGGTTAGTATGTTAGATGTGGCTAGAAGGTTCAGTTTTCATGTCATTATCAATATAACATTAAAAATTCATTTTAAGGTGTTTGCAAACTCCCACAAAGCTAACTGGATGAATGTCATCTTTTCCTTTGGAAAAATATAATTCAAGGAGAAAATAAAAAAGTTCAGGATTCAATTCCCTGTGAGCATTCTATTTTAATACTACTTTCTACTGGCTTTGTCCCCCTCTCTTAACAAACAAATTGTGTTTGTTTCTATAATATGACTTCTCACACTATCTAGAGAGAACTGGAAAACTGTTATATTTTTAATATAGGCTTTTTGCTCCCCAGAAATTGGGCTAAAAGAAGGTGAGAATCTATCAGAGTTGCCAAGAGAGAAATGTTTGGTGATAAATCATCTATCTGAGCATGTACAATGGACATACAAGATATCCGAAACTGTCAAATTGAATGCGAGTATGATTAGAATAAAGTTGCTCTATGTCAGGGCCTTGCTTAAATAAAAGTGACAAGTTCTGACAGAATTTCTGCCTACTGTGAATGACTGAGCAAGCAGCATTGAGATGGTGTCTGAAATAGTTTTTTTGTCAAGAAAACATTAAAAAGTCAAAGTTTCTCTGCTCTATACTGTCTGAAGACCACACTTTGGAAATGAAAAGCATACTTTTCCAGAAGCTACACTTTTTTTGCAAACTCCAATGGTGTGGTCCATCTGTCATCTTCTTTCACTTCCAGCAGGACCTGGTCTTTAGTCTGCTCTAGGTAAAATGGCACTGTGGTTTTCACAACGACAAGGGAAAGCCAGGCTCAAAGGACAACAGCACTCTGGTCATCAGTGTCTGCTCATTCTCTCCACCAACCCATTTCCCAAGAGAGCAGTTTGCCTTCCCAGGACAGTCATGTACCTTCTTACAGACGAGGAAGTTGTACTGCCATTATAGTGCCTCTTATACTGCGAACCAACCACATAACTCAAATAAGCCTTTTGCTTTCTCTTTGAATCATTTTACTCCATATAAAATAGAATAATATCAACAATTCTTAGATCCATGATACATGTTAGGCACTATGATAGACATGGAAAATACTCAAGATGTACTCTCTGCCTCTAACAGTTTCACAATCCATCTATTTACTGAGCAATTGGTGGTTATTTAAGCAAAAATTTAAAATGTAAAGCATTATGTCAATACAAGGATTCACAGGAATATTTTATCTACTTATATGCATACATATAGGTAACACAGACACACACATTAAGAATGAGAAGAAGACACAAAGATACTGATTAGAAATCACCTTATAATTATCATCATTTTTGGTGTGATTATATATGAAAATTGATTTCGTACTTATTGTGTTTTTCAGGAGCAATATGCATTGCTTTTGTAATAAAATAAGCAAGTAAACATTATATCATCTGCATTAGAAAAAAAGTAATTCTTTTACAATTTCTCATCATCTGATACTCATATTCCCTAATTAATAGAAATATTACTCCTTTCCCCTCTTAAGACTATTTTCCTATAATGCAAGGGAAAAAGAAATGGAGAAAGGATGTGGCAGAGATTTTATTTCAAAATAGTTTTGGAATTTCTAGGAATTCAGTGAGCAGGTGAGGGCAATTCAGACCTGATGGCCGATGCTGAATAGAAGCTGTCTTGTTCAATCTGATCCTTAAGTCTACAGGCATGCCCACCACATAATAGGTGCTCAGAAAAATCTTTGCTGTAGCAATGTAACTATGAACTCCCAGGCCCACATTTTGGCTTCGACTAGTCAGCAGAACGTTTTTTGAAGTCTTAGTTGTCAAGAAAATAGGAAGATAAGCCACAGACTGGGAGAAAAATACTGGCAAAAGATAAATCTGATAAAGGACTATATCCAAAATATACAATAAATTCTTAAACCTCAGCAATAAGAAAACAACCAATTAAAAAATGGGCCAAAGGCCTTCACAGATACCTCACCAAAGATTTACAGATGGCAAATAAGCATAGGAAAAATGCCTCACATCATATGCCATCAGGGAAATGTGAATTAACAATGCGACACCACTACATGCCTATTAGAATGTCCAAAATCCAGAACACTGACAACATCAAATGCTGGCCAAGAAGTGGAGAAACAGGAACTTTCATTCATCATTGATAGGAATGCAAAATAGTACCGTTACTTTGGAAGACAGTATGGCAGTTTCTTACAAAAGTAAACATACTCTTATCATACGATTTACTGATCATGCTCCTTGGTATTTACCCCAAACAGATGAAAACTTATGTCTATACAAAACCTGCACATAGATGTTTATAGCAGCTTTATCTGTGATTGCCAAAACTTGGAAGTAAAAAGATGTTCTTCAGGTGAATGGATACAACTGTGGTACATCCAGACAATGGAATATTATTCAGTGCTAAAAAAAAAAAAATGAGCTCTCAATTCACAAAAAGTTGTTTAAGGGATTTAAATACATATTATCAAGTGAAAGCAGCCAATTTGAAAAGGCTACACACTGAATGATTCCAGTTATATGACATCCTGGAAAAGACAAAACTATAGAGACCATAAAAAGATGAGTAGTTATAAGGGGTGAGGGGGAAGGGAGGGAGGGATGAATATGCAGATCACAGAGGGCTTTTAGGGCAGTGAAACTATGTGGTACTATTATATAATGACAGATACATGACATTATATATTTGTATAAATTCATAGAATGTACAACAGTGAACTCTAAAAGAAATTATGAACTTGGTGCAATTATGCCATGTCAGTGCAGGTTTATTAATTGTAATAAATGCAGCACTCCAGTGGGGGGTGTTGATAATGTGGGCGGCTATACTTGTGTGAAGGCAGAGAGTATAAGTGAGATCTCTCAGTTTTGCTGTGAACCTAAAACTGATCTAAAAAAAAAAAAATGCTAAGCTAGTTTTGAAGGTTCAAATCTTTTAGTACAAACACTTTGTAGGAAAAGCCCTTGAATTGGATAAGAATGAGTATCCATCTCTGTTTTCTTTCTGAAATATCTCTCTGGTCATCTGGGGATCCACCAAAACCAAAAGACTTAAACAATCCTTTAGTTGTGACAGATAAATTAAATTAGCTATCTGTGGCTGTGTAACAAATTTCCCCAGACCTTAGTAGCTTAAAACAACAAATTTTTAAAAATCTCGCAGTTCAACAGACTGTTGGCAGGCCTCAGTTCCTCACTGGCTGTTTGCCAGAGGCTTTGGTTCCTTGTCATGTGTGCTTTTCTACAAGGCTACTTACAACATGACAGCTTGCTTCCCCCAGAGAAAGTGATCCAAGAAAGAAGTCCCAATGCTTTTGTGGGTTCTCTCAGAGTCATACACCAGTAACTATTCTTTATTCTATTTGTTAGAAGGAAAATACTAAGTCAAGACCAATTCAAGGAAGATGTATCAAACAATTAAAGGACATATTTTTAAAACCATTATAGACGGACTTAATCCTGGGGGAGGAGTCAGGGTCATACGTTTGGCTCTGGCAGTAACTAACATCCCTTGCCAGGGCCGAGATCAGTTATATTCTAACTCAATTAATACTGCTGAAATACATGTCCCAGAACCCAACAGCCAAGTCTGCCTTTTGTGAAGGGCCTGATGAGTACTGACATAGATTTGAGAGTCCAAAGAGACCAGTTTTCGTTTTCTTGGATGGTTTCACTAACACTCATACAATCCAAAAATATGATGAGATTGTTTTTCAGTTCTTTATTTGTTCATCCTTGCCTTTCCCAACTGGTGTTTTTTGAATGCCCCAGAGGAAATTGAGGTGCCCAGGAAGAAACAGAAACCAGAAATATCACTTTAGCTCCTGGTCTCAAAGCCAGAAGGAAAACTAGATTTATTACATAAGAAAAGAAGGCCTTTTAAAATTATATATATTCTCTCTGTCTCAATATGTGAAAACATTCACAGTAAAAACGCCTATTTTAATGAGATCTTACAAAAATTGCACACGGATTGATCAGGCAAATATTGTGATTTCTGGGAGCTAAAAGTCTAGCTAAGAATAATACTATTACTATTCGTATTTTATGACTGCATAGCACTTCACAGTTTATAGATAACTTTGCATGTATGATTTTATTTCAGCTTCATGAGAGATCTGTGGGAGAGGTAAAATAAGTATTCATCCTCTCTCTCTCAATATATAATACACATATGCATGTATGTATATATTAATTCTTCTATTGTACATATCCATTACATAATGAGAGAGACAGACTACACCAGAAACCAGGCTTCTGAAGCTACACAGCTGACTCTCAAAGTTAATACAAAAACCTGTGAAGAACTGTTAGGCTTGGTGAGTAACAGTACTGTGGAAAATTTTTAGCTTTAAAACCAGGATTTCTTCCTGGAATGTCTCCTCTATTTTGCTAGGAAACTAGTCCTTCTTGACTATAGTCAAAGCATTGCAAAATAAAAAGAAAGATCAGTCTACGAATTTATCCCAGTGATTCTTTTTTTTTTTTTTTAAGATTTTATTTATTTATTTTGACAGAGAGAGAGAGAGACAGCTAGCGAGAGAGGGAACACAAGCAGGGGGAGTGGGAGAGGAAGAAGCAGGCTCCCAGCAGAGTAGGGAGCCCAGTACGGGGCTCAATCCCAGGACTCTGGGATCGTGCCCTGGGCTGAAGGCAGAGGCTTAACAACTGAGCCACCCAGGCGCCCCGTATCCCAGTGATTCTTAAACTTGCAAAAGCATCAGAATTACATGAAGGTTTCCTTGCAACCATTTGTGGTGGAGAGGTATCACTGTACCAGTTTGATTCAATAGCTACAGGGTGGTGCCCAATAATTTGCATTTCTAACAAGTTCCTAGGCTATGCTGATGTTTCTGATTGAAGGGATTGGACTCTAAGAATCCCTAGTGTGACCTAGGTGGCTCAGTCTGTTAAGCAGCTGTCTTTGGCTCAGGCCATGATCCTGGGGTCCTGGGATTGAGACCCATGTCGGCTCTGCTTCTCCTTCTGCCCCTCCATCCCCCCATTTGTGCTCGCACTCTCAGCTCTGTCAAATAAATAAATAAATCTTAAAAAAAAAAAGAATCTCTAGTCTGTTCTATTAATTTCTCCTCTCACTCTCCTTGAGTCCTCTTCTGGCCTGGGCCTCTGACACTACCTTGCCATCAAGCTTCAAGTGCATTGGCCTCTGGTACCTTCAACGTTGGCTCTGTGTAGGTTGACCTTTTATGTAGGTTGAGTGACCATCTCAACTGGACACTCTTGAGAACGAAGGAGACACGCGTAATAAATACACTGAGATTATCTGGGTGAATAGGAACACATATCCACACCCTAAAATTTTTTATAAAAATGAATCATGCTGTTTTTCCTGAGAAAGTTATAAAATCTCTCTAGGCCATAATTCCTTCATCTGTACAGTTGCGATAATAACACCAACCTGTTGGTGTGTCACAAAAACTTAAGAAAATTCACAGTAGGTTTCTTGTACATTGTGGTAGATTCCCTGGGTGTTTACAAGATGGAAGAATGGGTTTATTCCCTGGGCTGCTGGCTGAAGACAGGGGGCAGTGCTTCCAGACCTTAGGAGATCGCCTCAGTTGAAGCAGGCTGCTCATCCAGGGTCAGACCTCCCATAGGGCAGCCCGCATCAGTGATGGATCAACACGAGTTATATGGGCCCAATCCCTTGTCCCAATTTAGGGGCAACTCCCAAAGGCCATCTCAATGCTAGGGAGGCCTCCTACTTGGGCAGAGGCATGTGCTGAAACTGCACCATATTTCAACTTTTTCTCCACCCTAATCTGCCTTCTTCCCTTCCATACATATTGATCCCAACGGATGTTTGGCCTGCTAAACTCCATCTCAGCGTTGCTTTCTAGAACTCAAACTGTAGCATACATAATAAGCATTCAATGAGTATGAGTTACTAGTATTATTACTAGTAGTGGTACAACAACCGCAACTACTTTCTCCATTAATTGTCCATGCCAGTGGCTCCCTTAGGCGTTGTTAGATATTAACTATCATTCCATCTATGACAACTACTGAAATTACTACTACACATTCTATAACTAAAAAACTATTATTCATACAGTTTATATTCTAACCTTACACTTTATAAGTAGTGATAAATGCTTCATATTGAAGTATAATTAGAGCATGCCCTCAGTAGGAGGCTGTGCCCACATAGTGGCAACATAGGACTGATATAGAAGTAAACAGTTGTTCACCTGTATTTAATTAATACTCACTGTAACTCCTAGAAGTGACCACTATTAGTTTCCACATTCTGCATTTTAGAATGTGTGTATACTCAGTGTGGACTGCAGTGTGTGTATGTGTGCAGGTGTGTGTACGTGGGCACACACATATGGACAGTGCCTCCAGTTGTGACAGCAAAATATCTCCAGATATTGCAAGATGTTCCATGGGGGTAAGGGTAAGTTTGCTCCAAATCAGGAACCACTGACTGAGATGCTAAAGAGACACATGAATGTTGCCAATGATGCAAACATACCACCAACAATCCACATGATTTCTCTCTATCCTGAGCAGTGGACAAGGCCAGAATTCTGGTGATCCAGCCCCCATTTAATCATTAACAACTATGTATCAAATTAATGCTGTCTATTTCCTGGTACCATGCTAGGTCTGCAAAACATGGTTCCTTTCTTCAAGGGGCATCCAGTCAAATGGGAAGGATGGACACTGAAGTTATAATCAGACAAATCAATATATAATTACAAACTAGGGGGAATCTTATGAAAGAAAATGAAAGCTTCCATGAAAGGGGAGGAGATGGGGGTCTGTCCTAGAGTTGTAGTCAAAGATGGACTCCCTGCAATGGCAGTGTTGCAAGCAGTACCTGAAGACCCCATACTTAGCCAGAGACTTCACTTACCCTGTGTACGTCCACACATAGTTCTAATGTTCTGTCCACAAGGCATTCTAACCCTTCTTCTATTCTTTCTTTAGACATTTCTGAGTGAGCCTTTCTCACTTTGTTTTATTTCATTTTTAGAAATTTTTTATTTTTTTATTATTTTTTTAAAGATTTTATTTATTTATTTGACAGAGAGAGAGACAGCTAGCGAGAGAGGGAACACAAGCAGGGGGAGTGGGAGAGGAAGAAGCAGGTTCCCAGCGGAGGAGCCCGATGCGGGGCTCGATCTCAGGACCCCGGGATCACGCCCTGGGCCGAAGGCAGACACTTAACGACTGAACCACCCAGGCACCTCATTTTTAGAAATTTTTTAAACATATGTCCTGGCTTCTTTAGAATCATTAAAATGTCATGCTTTCTTTTAGTGTTACTGAATATGTACTAATACTATTTCTCAAAAACAAGCCAAAGCAATAATATAGCATTGACTCTGCCTTTGAAAACCATATTCCTCCCCTTCCCTCTGAATAAAATTCTATCCAGGGCTTTTCTCTGTAAAATTTCATGTTTTTTCCTCTTTCTTACTGTACATATAACTGTATAATGGGAAACAGGCATGGAATAGAGGAAGGTACTCCTCTATCCCTCTGTGGATGAGAGAAAAAAAAATTCTTACTATTTAGTCACTAGACCTAAAATGTACCACATTAGTACTTTAGTTTAGTCCTAAGGGTCCTAATGAGGTGCAGATTTGACAAATGGGGTGGCACATTAGAACTGCTAACATTCATTACCAAGAAAATTGCCATGAATTAAGTCAACTCACCAGGGAGCAAAGAATAGTACACCGAGATAACAGGACAGAGGAGAGATTCACTTTAGTTTGGGTGGTAGGGGTGTCAGAGACAGGTCTCGGCCACCAGGAAAGGCAGACAGGGTCAAGAAATATACCTGCAAATTTCTCCTCTGGGAGGGATATGGGAGAGGAGAGTCATACAAATGGAGGAGGAAGGCACCGAGAAAAAAGGTATTGGCACAGATCCCACAGTTGAGATAGTCACGTCTAAGAGTAACTGGCCACATTTTTGTGTAGCTGTGAAGCTCCATTTAATCTTTGCTTTACTTCTTTCCTAGACATACTGTATTCCAATAAGATGCTTATTGGGCAGTACCCTTTTTGTTAGTGCTTTCATTGTGACCCATGCCAGGACAGGAATGTCAGGGCATAAATCTGCTGTTGCTTACTAACTCAGTGCCTGCCAACACCCAGTAACGAACCAGTAACTGTGACTCAAATGAGGTACACTAGGCCGCAGAATCAGGCAAATGTCATGTCTAAAAACTGAGGGCACCATGGCCTTAGTGGTGACAACCTCTCTCCATACACTCCAGTCTACATAATTGTTAGTCACTGATGCTTGTATCTCAAAGGCTTCTTAGAGTGTGTACAGCTTGGTGGATAGATCCTAAGTCCTGTTGTTGCCCATACCCCTTCTCAAAGGTAGCTTTCTATTCAGTGTTCTTATGCAACTTAGTAATACCCCCGTTTGAAGTATGAACTAACTCCAGTACCAAACAGGCCTGTTAGATGTGCTGACGCTTCTTTTGGTTTGCTGCAATATCTAAGCTTAATCGCATTCTTTAACTGGTTCGGGAACTTAACTCTGAGCATTAGCCTGTACGGTTCCAAGAACTTAAGTGACTGGTTCCTCTAACTTGTCAGGATTAATCTTCCAGACATAGGTACTCCAATATTGAAACATTTTAGTAAGGCAGCCTGGACTCTGTCTTTCACCCTTCCAATAATATTGTCAATATGACGGTACAGGCATTTCTGGTAGGATCCTAGTCTTTTCTACACTTCTGCCTAACTTCTGGAGACAAGTCATGGGGGAGTAGATGGCTGTGAGGGAGCATAGTAAAATTATGTTGTGACACAAGCCATGAAAAGGCATATTGATTTTTATCATCTGGATGCACTGGGTGCTTAAGGAGGCATTAGGAATGCCCACCACTGTGTACCAATACCTTCGATCTGTGCAAAGGATTCAGATTATTCTCTATGGGACTGTACCAACAAGAGAAATTACTGCCACATTGAGCTTACTACAGCAACCCACTAGTTTTCACTGGTCACACAAAGCTATTATTATAAGTTGATAATGTTTCTTTAAGCAGCTCTTCCTCCACTATTACCTTGATCAATGCCATGATTTCCTCCTACTCACGCCCCTCTAGTTATCCTATACTGTTTCACAGCAACCACATGACTAGACAGGGGAAGACTTATGGGCCCCCAGTCATGAAATCTACCACCCCTGCTCTCATTGTTATTTCCCCATTGAGAACACTTCTTATAATCAAGAACAGAGTATACATCCTTAATATATCTAAATGCTGCAATATATTCAGCATTATCAGTTACTAATTGTGTACTGCCACAAAGGGATCCACCCACAAAGTTAATGAGCATACTGTCCAATCAGAGTTTTCTCAAATATATATATATGTATATATATGTACATATATATATGTGTATATGTGTATATATACGTATATATATATGTACATATATATGTGTATATGTATATATATATATATTTTTAATCACGCCATTGGTGCTTCCCGGCACGACAGGACTAAAAAGGTTTGGCAACCTTAGTTGCCATAAAATTCACAATACATCTTAACCAGTGAATAAGGCCTCTAGCCCTCTTTTGGTAACCTTGGTCTCTTTTTTAATCCTGTTTGCTTTTGTAAAGGGTAAAATCTAGGTAGAGAGGTGGCATCAAAAGTATCAGGTCAACACTGGTCTGAATAGCACATATCTCAGCCACAGGAGTTCAAGATCTTTCTGGCTTGCCTCCTATTTGCCCACAGGAGATGGCAAAGCTAGCTAAGGACTTCCTTTTGCTACTTCCCAGATCTTCAAGTTGTGTGTCCTTCTCAGTGCTTGAAAGTGAGGGATAATATAATCTACTAGGTGACTATTTCATTATCTGGATGTTCATGATCTCTATTATTAGTTATTAGCCCAGGCCGGAGCTATAGGGGTTCGAAGGGAGGTTATATCTTCTCCTACAGGCTTCCATGGGTACTTATCACAGAATGAAAACACATTCTGGGCAGGCCACTGTTTCATATGTATGTGAAAACTCATTCTAGTAAGTCCTGATCTGTCTTTACATATTCCTCCTCTGTGTCCATTTCACTGAGTCAAGCAGTTGTGTCCAGGGTGGCTTGGGACATAGGGCTGATCATGAACCAACTAAGAGAATTCTATTCCTTCTTCTCCAGCAAACTTAGTGTGCTTGCTCGTCTGCCAATCAGATGAGTCTCATTTCTGTAGTCTCACTAGGCTTTTGCCCAGATTGATCTCTAATTTCTCTCCTTTTGTACTTGTAAGAGCAGAGAGTAATTCTCTGAAAAACTAATTGCTTTGAAATACTCCAGGAACTATCTCATCTTTTGACAACCACTAGCTGAAGGAAAGGGCCATTGATTTGCCAGTGGTGCAGAACAGTGAACAACCACCACCATACACTCTCATTAGCGTCACGGTTTTTCTACCTACTTTACCTCTAATTCTAAACAACAAGACAACTCATCAGTCATCTCAGGGATGATTATTCAGAACTAGTTGTCTCCATTGTTACTGAACACTTCAGCAACCAAATCCACTTCTACCCAACACAGTACCACACCTGACCAATGAATGCAAAGGACTCCAGTTGTCATTCTTCCAAAAGAGCATTGTGACTTTACCAGCCCAAGGTTGGGGACAAATTTTTCAAGAAAGCTGACAAATTCAACTAGTAAAGAGAATATAAGCTTACATACACAATTTGTTACTTGTTAATAAAAACAAGCAAAAACAAGATCAGCAATGATGTGAGCTCCCCATGTCACAGGATGACACTGAAACAAAAGGGACCAGATGACATGCAAATTAAGTTATAGGACACCTTGTTTCTGAGAAGCCAATTACACACTGCAATTAAGCAATTTCATAGTCTGCAGCTATAACCTAAGAGGGGACAAGGCAGAAATCTCCCTATCCTATCAGTATTAGAGAGATGAGAAACTGCCCCATGAAAGTGTCTTTCAAGATAAGGAATTAAGTGACAAATTGCCTTACAGCAGCTCCTTGCAAAACTGTTTATCTTTACCTGATGCTGGAAGCTCACAGAGCATTCTGATAAGGCTTATGTCAGTTGTGGTTGAGCCTTGCCTATGTGGCTTATATTGTACAAGGTTGCCAGAGCACCAACATAAAACAGTTCTCTTGTATCTAACACTAAGAAAGTTGGTCCAGGTTCTGGGAAACCAATCCTGAAACCACACTTGACTCAGTCTTTCTTTGTAGGGCTCATAGCTGCATGACCAGAATGTGCCTAGTGAGATGAAAGGCTAAGTATGATCTGGTAATAGAATGTTTTAGTCTTCATTCTAATCTTCAGTTTTTAAAACAGTATATTTCATAGGTTATTTCTCAAAATACCCAAACATGTAGCATGTTAGATATTAATGCATACTACTTAAACACAGAAAGGCAGAAGAGTAATGTATTTAAAAGGATTGCTTTATGTTCTCATTATTCTTATAAGAAATTATTTTCAGCTATTTTAATTACAATGTGTTCTGAGAAGAGAAAAAGGTATCTGCTCCAACCATTTTGCCATCTGGAAAAATTCCCTGTCCTACTGTTATTCAAGGAGATAAATTATGAACCAAATTATCATCATGTTCTTCATTTTGTCTGTATTTTCACAGTGAAGCTTTGCTGACAGGCATATTTTTCCCTCTAGAAATGTAATTTATTTGAAGAGAAGATCTGGTGTCTTCATAGAATTCAACAATGAACTAATAACAATCTAGCATTAGAGACAGTTCATGTCTGAGATAGTATAATGACTTTATTAACTATTTCTTCCTCATGATTTTCTAAGCTGTAGACCATGATTATGCTGAATTGTGGCCAAGAATTAATTATGAATAATCCAGCAAATAGAACATTTACATTAGTATTTACCACTCTCTGATTTTCTAATAGAAGAATTTCTCAAGTAGTATACCACAAACGCTTTACAAAATGATAGTAGGTGTTAAATGGAATTATATGATAAATACTGACATATGTTTATTTTGTGGTCGTATTTATGGTGTTGAAATTCTTTGCAAAACAGGTTAAAATACTAAGTATAAAACAATTTTATCAACCCATGCAGATAAAAAAATTCCTTAAGTGTGATAAGATGTGATTGGAGTTTGAAGATACCGAGATACAAAGACCAACCAACCTGGTGTGGAAGATTGCACATTTGGCCTCCATTGTTCCCCTCTCCCTGTACTCACACTCTTTGCAATTCTTCCCACTTGTCTAACTCTTTTTTACTTTTTTAAGATTTTATTTATTTATATGACAGAATAGTAAATACGTATTTATCAAAGCAATGAACCTGCAGCTCAGTAATGTTTAATTTGGCTATTCTAAAATGCTACATGCAATGCTTGAGTTCTTTGGTGAGCATACTTAATAATATAATTTTCAAATCAGTTTCTACTTTTGTGTTTCTTTTTTGTTTTAAGAATTAATATAACCTTATGAGATATTGTGGGAAGTTAGATAAGACTTCAATGAAGACTTCACTTTTGAGAAAAATCTGAAGTATGTAAGTTAATTTTCATGCTTCTTTACATATAACTTTGGAAAGTAAGTTCAGTATATAATCAGAAGATCTGTTTTTAAATCTGAGTTTTCCCATTTACTAATCTATCACATTGAATAAAATACATTAAATTTTTTTTACCCACAAGCAAATAGGGGTAATATGTGATAATTCATCATGTTTCTCAAAATCATTTTTTCCATGTTAAGGAGTGCTCTAATAGAACAGGTAAAACATATCAAAGATATTACACTGTCTGAAGCTTATATAACAATAGGAAGACTTTCCTTAAGATCAGGAACATGACAAGGATGCCCACTCTTGCCATTATTATTCAACATAGTACTAGAAGTCCTTGCAACAGCAATCAGACAACAAAAAGGGATCAAAGGTATTCAAATCGGCAAAGAAGAAGTTAAATTGTCTCTCTTCGCAGAAGACATACTGTATATGGAAAACCCAAAAGACTCCACTCCCAAACTACTAGAAGTTATAGAGCAATTCAGTAATGTGGCAGGATACAAAATCAATGCTCAGAAATCAGTTGCATTTCTATACCTGAACAATGAGACTGAAGAAAGAAAAATTAGGGAATCCATTCCATTTACAATAGCACCAAAAATCATGTGTTATCTCAGAATTAACTTAACCAGAGATGTAAAGGATCTATATTCTAGAAACTACAAATCACTCTTGAAAGACATTGAAGAAGACACAAAAAGATGGAAAAATATTCCATGCTCATGGATCGGAAGAATAAACAGAGTTAAAATGTCTATGCTACCCAGAGCAATCTAGACTTTCAATGCCATCCCGATCAAAACACCAATGACATTTTTCAAAGAACTGGAACAAACAGCTTTTAAATTTGTGTGGAACCGGAAAAGGCCCCGAATCACCAAGGAATTGTTGAAAAGGAAAAACAAAGCTGGGGGCATCACGTTGCCGGATGTCAAGCTATACTACAAAGCTGTGATCACCAAGACAGCATGGTACGGGCACAAAAACAGACACATAGACCAATGGAACAGAATAGAGAACCCAGAAATGGACTCTTGGCTCTTTGGGCAGCTGATCTTTGACAAAACAGGAAAAAACATCTGGTGGAAAAAAGACAGTCTCTTCAATAAATGGTGCTGGGAAAATTGGACAGCTACATGCAAAAGAATGAAACTTGACCACTCTGTCACACCATACACAAAGATAAACTCCAAATGGATGAAAGACCTCGATGTGAGACAGGAACCCACCAGAATCCTAGAGGAGAACATAGGCAGCAACCTCTACGACATCGGCCACAGCAACTTTTTTCATCACACATCTCCAAAAGCAAGAGAAACAAAAGAAAAAATGAACTTGTGGGACTTCATCAAGATAAAAAGCTTCTGGACAGCCAAGGAAACAGTCAAAAAAACTAAGAGGCGGCCCACGGAATGGGAGAATATATTTGCAAGTGATGCTACAGATAAAAGACTGGTATCCAAGATCTACAAAGAACTTCTCAAGCTCAATACACGAGAAACAAATAAACCAATCAAAAAATGGGCAGAAGATATGAACAGACACTTTTACAATGAAGACATACAAATGGCTAACAGACACATGAAAAAATGTTTAAAATCATTAGCCATCAGGGAAATTCAAATCAAAACCACATTGAGATACCACCTTATGCCAGTTAGAATGGCAAAAATTGACAAGGCAGGAAACAACAAATGTTGGAGAGGATGTGGAAAAACTGGATCTCTCTTACTTTGTTGTTGGGAATGCAAGTTGGTACAGCCACTTTGGAAAGCATTGTGGAGGCTCCTTAAAAAGTTAAAAATTGAGCTACCCTATGATCCAGCAATTGCACTACTGGGTATTTACCCTAAAGATACAGATGTAGTGAAGAGAAGGGCCATATGCACCCCAATGTTCATAGCAGCATTGTCCACAGTAGCTAAATTGTGGAAGGAGCCGAGATGCCCTTCAACAGATGATGGATTAAGAAGATGTGGTCCATATATACAATGGAATATTACTCAGCCGTCAAAAAAGAACGAGTTCTCAACATTTGCTGCAACATGGACAGGACTGGAGGAGATAATGCTAAGCAAAATAAGTCAAGCAGAGAAAGACAATTATCATATGATTTCTCTCATCTATGGAACATAAGAACTAGGANAGATCAGTAGGAGAAGAAAGGGAAGAAGAAAGGGGGGGTAAACAGAAGGGGGAATGAACCATGAGAGACTATGGACTCTGGGAAACAAACTGAGGAGTTCAGAGGAGAGGGGGGTGGGGGAATGGGATAGGCTGGTGGTGGGTATTAAGGAGGGCACATATTGCATGCTGCACTGGGTGTTATACGCAAGTAATGAATCATGGAACTTTACATGAAAAACTAGGGATGTACTGTATGGTGACTAACATAATATAATAAAAAAATTATTAAAAAAAAGAAGAAGAAGAAGAAAGAAAAGCCCTTACTTTTTGCAGATAGATTTTGAAATATTTAGTGGAGAAATTTCATGACGGGTATGGTTTGCTTCAAAATAGTTCAGCAAAAATAATAAACAAAATGTGGCAAAATATAAATAATTGTTCAACCTAAAAAAAATTGTTAAGGAGTGCCTACACCATACTGACACTTTATTAAATGTTGAGATAAAGTTAGGATTAAGAATATGCCTAGTCCTCAAGAAAATTATAGTCTAATAGTCAAATTATTTTCTGTAGGCAGCTATATACCATCCACTCTGTAGCTATTAATGTACCAATTATTTCTGACTACTTAAAGCTATTTTTTAAGTCATGGAATGAGTGTCACATAAATTAGCTGATGATGATTTTGTTAAAGTATTTGAACAAGGAGGCTATTAGACGGGGGTGACTCTAATGCCTTGGTAACTAACCTATGTAAACAAACCAAAACCTAAGCCGGAATCAACACACTTAAATCTGAGAAAATAAAACTTAAGAACAAGCAATCACAAATAGCACCTAGGCTTTCCCAAATCAGGCAACTGTTCAAGTTTAACCAATCAACTAATTTATTTACTTTGCTTCAGTGTTTCTTCTATGAAAACCTTGCCCCTAACTCCTGTCAGTGGAACACTCTTAGCCACTCTTATAATTTTGGTGCTGCTTAATTCAAATCAGTGTACGGTCAAATAAGGTCTTGAAAAATTTAATGTGCCTCAATTTGTCTTTTAACAACGGTAACACAGACCAGAACTGTACGTCTAGAAAGTCAGATGTTTTCTTTTCATTCTAGATTAATTGTTCTATTATAACACCATATTTGACAAGACTAAGACATATTCCAACCTTTTGCTTCCTGGGCTTTTAACTTGTATTTTTTTCTCGATCTATCCAAATTACATTCTCAGAAATCATCAGATTCTCCTTTTGTCTGTAATATATTTTCTGGGGACTCAAATAGTACAATGGAGTCTTTCTTTCCCCAGTATCATGAGGATAAATGATAAATCATAGAGCTAGATTCACCAAATTCTGAAAGTGATTTCACAGTTCATAGGAGAGTGATAAATGAAACTTTTATAAAAGGTTAGTCAATATCTCAATTCAGCTGTACATAGCTCATCATGGATACTTGCCAGATATAATCATCCTCATGACTCTGTTTTGTTTAAGTTTCTCAGCAAGGTAAAAGTGTTGTGAGTTGTGACTGACACATGCCTATAGATACCAGATAGTTTTTCTCTTTATAGGGACAGGTTTGTTCAGCTTAAAACCCCAGAGAATTTCTATAATATTTAAATATGTGAGGTAGGGAGAAAATAATTCCTCTCTTCATGGCCCAGGACATACACCAGTAGTTATTTTGCAAAGGTTATTGCTTCGTTAGAAATGTTTTAAATAGATGACAGTCCAGGGTTCTTTCCGGAAGGAAGGAAGCATCGGCAATTGGATGTAACCCAAGCTGGGTTGTAAAACACAAGGTGACTTTATATGCCTTAAAACCTGTCAGTTCATGTATCATTACTGGGGGATGGGCGGGAGGAAGTGAAGAATATCAGTGGTTCTCAAAGTGTAATGTGGGAGAAAACAGCATCAGAATCATCTAGGGACTTCTTAGAAATGCAAATTATCCAGCTCCACTGCAGATTTAGTGAGTCAGAAACTCTGTGGGTGGGCCAATCTGGGTTTTAGCAGGACCACTGTTCAGTCTAGCTCCATGATACTCAAGTGTTGTCTGAAAACCAACAACATCAGAACCCCATGATAACTTGTTAGACCAACAGAATTTGGGTCCCGTCCCAGTCCTACTGATTCAGAATCTACATTTTAATAGGATCCCCAAGTTATCTGCTTATACATATGCGTTGGAAAAGCATTACTTTACAAATTTGACAAATGTGTGGGGTGAATATTTCACTATCTCTGCATGTGTAACAAGGTAAGGTCACGCTTTTACACTGAAGCTAGCAGATGGCCAAAAAAAAAAAAAAAAAAAAAAATCTTTCCCAAGACAATTCCCCGTTAAGCACTACTCATCCATCCATCCATTCACTCATTCAACAAATATTTCTTGAGCACCTACTGGACACATTAATAAACACTGATTTTAGGAGCAGTGCACAAGAGAAAATGAGCTTACGATCTCAAAGTAATCAGCACTGAAATAGGAATTGAAACCCATTCACTCTCCTTGATGTAAATGAAATTAAGACATCCTGAGGAATTGGTATCTAAATAGTCATTATTATAGTTTTATTGATTAATGTTCATTAATGCACATTTGTACTTTCATATCTATGGCACAAAATATTCTAAAGATCAATCTTGCAGGACCAGAATTATAATTTTAGCATCTAATTTTTGTCATGAGTAATACATGAAGTAGAGAGAAAATGCAAGCTAATATTATATACATATTGAGAGGCTCCAGGAGAAGCAGCACCAAAAATTATCGACTAACACCTTGCTTAGGGGTAGGGAACGAGTTTTATGGATTCGTGTTTCTGTGGCTGTTTAACAAAAATCTACTTACGAAATTTTAACTTAAAGCCAATCTAAATTAAGTATTGGCACTATATATGTGTTGTAGCAAGAGTCTCTATGATAAAAATTATTCACAGCAAAAATTCTATAAATGGTAGATTCACTTTATGTATATACATATAATTATATTTTTATATTCAATTTATATTTTAATGATATATATATATTTAAATAATTTATTTACCTTATAGTGCGGGAGAAAGCACTATGAAGGAATGATGGGACTTCTCAGTAAAGGGATTTGAATGTAACTTCTTATAGGATTTGGGATCGTGCTGGTTGATTCTATGGCAAATTTAAGGAAGCCAAGGACAATTCTGGGTTGTTTGTTGTCAAAAACCAAGGACAGGAGGAAGGTTAAGATGGCGGAGGAGTAGGGGACACCTTTTTCAGCCGGTCCCCTGAGTTGAGCTGGATAGGTACCAGACCAGCAGGAATATCCACGGAATCAGCCTGAGACGCAGGAAGATACATCTGGATCTCTACAAATGAACATCTCCAGCGCTGAGTATCGAGGTACGAAGCGGGGAGCCGTGAAACCGCGCACAGATATCGGAAGCTAAACAGAAGGGGGAGGGAGCCGCCGTGTCAGGGCGCCGGGAAGCGGTAGCCACCTGCAAGGGGGAGCGGACAGACCGCGGACCCGCACGCTTGAGACAGCAGGCTGAGAAGGGAGCTCCGGGAGCGCACGCGGGACGGCTGGCGGTTGGCGGGCCACCTGCACGGGGGAGCAGGCGGACTCGCGGACGGCACCCGCGAGACAACAGACTTAGAACGCGAGCTCCAGGAGCGCGCGCGCAGGGCGGCTGGCGGGCCACCTGCACCGGGGAGCGGGCGGACCGCGGACCCGCACTCTGGAAACGGCAGACTGAGTCCGTGAGCCGGGAGCGTGCACCACCAAGCATCTCACGGAGCTCCGGAGCTCCGGTGTGCTCACTGGATCGAGGCTGAGACCGGGAGCTCCGGGAGCGTCCGCGGGGCGGCTGGCGGCTGGAGGGCCACCTGCACGGGGGAGCAGGCGGACTCGCGGTCAGCACCCGTGAGACACCAGACTGAGACGGGGAGCTCCGGGAGCCCGCGCGGGGCGGCTGGCGGCGGGCGGGGTTGGAAACACAAAGGACAGAGACGTGCCGGCCCTGGAAGTGAGGGCTGGGACGCCGGGTGTGGGGCGCACAGCCCGGGATGCTGCAGGGTTGAGCAGCACCAACAGAAACAGAGTTAAAGTGGCCAGAACATCAGTGGAGAACGATCCGCGATCCCTCTGTTCTGAGACAGAGGCTGAATTTCAGCCGCTGCTGCTCTCTCAGAAGAGGCATAGCAAACCGCCAGGGAAAGCCGCCAGAGAACAAAAGCCCGGAAATACCGGCTCACAGGGTGCCCATCCCCATCCCCCCTCGCAAGGGACACAGAGACTCTACCCAAACAGGGTTTTCTGAGTACCGGCAGGCAGGCCCCTCCCCCAGAAGGCAGGCTGAAAAATCAAGAAGCCCACAACCCGGAGCGCCTGAGTGGCGCAGTCACCAAGCACCTGTCTTCGGATTAGGGTGTGTTTACAACGTTCCGGAAAGGAGTCCCTCATCGGGCTTCTCCACCGGGAACCTGCTTCTTCCTCTCCCACTCCTCTGCTTGGGTTCCCTTTCTTGCTGACTGTCTCTCTCTCTCTCAAATAAATAAATAAACTCTTTAAGGAAGAAGCCCACATCCCTAAGATCTCTATAAAACAAGGGCGCACGGCCTGGGTCCCAGTCAACACTTGGGCTCTGGACAACCCTGCAATCTCTCTTCATCAGAATGACGAGAAGGAGAAGTCCCCCCCAGCAAAGAAAAGATAATGAGTCTGTGGCCTCTGCCACAGAATTGGCCTCGGCCACAGAATTAATACATATGGATGTATCCCAATTATCAGAAATGGAATTCAGAGCAACAATGGTCAAGATGATGAGTAAACTTGAAAAAAGCATCAGAGAAAGCGTTGCTGAGAATATAGAATCCCTAAGGGCAGAAATGAGAGCGAATCTGACAGAAATTAAAAATTCTATGGGCCAAATACAGTCAAAACTAGAGGCTCTGACGGCCAGGGTCACCGAGGCAGAGGAACGCGTTAGCGAATTGGAGGATGGGTTAGTAGAAGAAAAAACGAAAATAGAAGCTGGTCTTAAAAAAATCCACGCCCACGAATGTAGATTACGGGAGATTACTGACTCTATGAAACGATCCAATGTCAGAATCATCGGCATCCCTGAAGGGGTGGAGAAAAACAGAGGTCTAGAAGAGATATTTGAACAAATTGTAGCTGAAAACTTCCCTAATCTAGCAAGGGAAACAAGCATTCGTGTCCAAGAGGCAGAGAGGACCCCATCCAAGCTCAACCAGGACAAACCTACGCCACGGCATGTCATAGTGCAATTCGCAAATATTAGATCCAAGGATACAGTATTGAAAGCGGCCAGGGCAAAGAAATTTCTCACGTACCAAGGCAAAGGTATCAGGATTACGTCAGACCTGTCTACAGAGACCTGGAATGAGAGAAAGGCTTGGGGGGGCATTTTTAAAGCTCTTTCAGAGAAAAACATGCAGCCAAGGATCCTTTATCCAGCAAAGCTGTCATTCAGAATTGATGGAGAAATAAAGACGTTCCAAAATCGCCAATCATTAACCAATTTCGTAACCACGAAACCAGCCCTACAGGAGATATTAAGGGGGGCTCTATAAAGGTAAAAAGGCCCCAAGAGTGATACAGAGCAGCAAGTCACAACCGATACAAAGACTTTAAAGAGAAATGGCATCATTAAAATCATATCTGTCAATAATCTCTATCAATCTAAATGGCTTAAACTCTCCCATAAAACGCCACAGGGTTGCAGATTGGATAAAAAGACATGACCCATCCATTTGCTGTCTACAAGAGACTCATTTTGAACCCAAAGATGCATTCAGACTTAGAGTAAGGGGATGGAGTACCATCTTCCACGCAAATGGACCTCAAAAGAAAGCTGGAGTAGCAATTCTCATATCAGATAGACTGGATTTTAAACTAGAGGCCATAGAGAGAGATACAGAAGGGCACTATATTATTCTTAAAGGAAGTATTCAACAAGTGGATATGACAATTATTAATATATATGCCCCCAACAGGGGAGCAGCAAGATACACAAGCCAACTCTTAACCAAAATAAAGAGACATATAGATAAGAACACAGTAATAGTAGGGGACCTCAACACCCCACTATCAGAAATAGACAGAACACCCTGGCAAAAACTAAGCAAAGAATCAAAGGCTTTGAATGCCATACTCGACGAGTTGGACCTCATAGATATATATAGAACACTACACCCCAGAACCAAAGAATACTCATTCTATTCAAATGCCCATGGAACATTCTCAAGAATAGATCATGCTCTGGGACACAAAACAGGTCTCAGCCAATACCAAAAGATTGAAATTATCCCCTGCATATTCTCAGACCACAACGCTCTGAAATTGGAACTCAACCACAAGGAAAAACCTGGAAGAAACTCAAACACTTGGAGGCTAAGAACCATCCTGCTCAAGAATGACTCGATAAACCAGGAAATCAAAAAACAAATTAAACAATTTATGGAGACCAACGAGAATGAATACACAACGGTCCAAAACCTATGGGATACTGCAAAGGCAGTCCTAAGGGGGAAATACATAGCCATCCAAGCCTCACTCAAAAGAATAGAAAAATCTAAAATGCAGTTTCTATATTCTCACCTCAAGAAACTGGAACAGCAACAGAGGGACAGGCCTAACCCACTGACAAGGAAGGAGTTGACCAAGATTAGAGCAGAAATCAATGAATTAGAGACCAGAACCACAGTAGAGCAGATCAACAGGACTAGAAGCTGGTTCTTTGAGAGAATCCATAAAATTGATAGACCACTGGCAAAACTTGTCCAAAAACAAAGAGAAAGGACTGAGATTATTAAAATTATGACTGAAAAGGGAGAGGTCACGACCAGCACCATTGAAATTGCAAGGATTATTAGAAACTTTTATCAACAGCTATATGCCAAAAAACTAAACAATCTGGAAGAGATGGAGGCCTTCCTGGAAACCTATAAACTACCAAGACTGAAACAGGAAGAAATAGATTTCTTAAATAGGCCAATTAACTATGAAGAAATTGAGTCAGTGATAAACAACCTTCCAAATAATAAAACTCCAGGCCCAGACGGTTTTCCTGGGGAATTCTACCAAACATTCAAAGAAGAAATAATACCTATTCTCCTAAAGCTATTTCAAAAAATAGAAACAGAAGGAAAGCTACCAAACTCATTCTATGAGGCTAATATTACCTTGATCCCCAAACCAGGCAAAGACCCCCTCAAAAAGGAGAATTACAGACCGATTTCTCTAATGAATATGGATGCCAAAATCCTCAACAAGATCCTTGCTAATAGAATCCAACAGTACATTAAAAGGATTATCCATCATGACCAAGTGGGATTCATACCTGGGATGCAAGCATGGTTCAACACTCGCAAATCAATCAATGTGATACATCATATCAACAAGAAAAGACTCAAGAACCATATGATCCTCTCAATTGATGCAGAAAAAGCATTTGACAAAATACAGCATCCTTTCCTGATTAAAACCCTTCAGAGTGTAGGAATAGAGGGTACATTTCTCAATCTCATAAAAGCCATCTATGAAAAGCCTACTGCAAGCATTATTCTCAATGGGGAAAAGCTGGAAGCCTTTCCCTTAAGATCAGGAACACGACAAGGATGCCCACTCTCGCCACTATTATTCAACATAGTACTAGAAGTCCTTGCAACAGCAATCAGAAGACAAAAAGGGATCAAAGGTATCCAAATCGGCAAAGAAGAAGTCAAACTGTCTCTCTTTGCAGATGACATGATACTCTATATGGAAAACCCAAAGGAATCCACTCCCAAACTATTAGAAGTTATAGAACAATTCAGTAAGGTGGCAGGATACAAAATCAATGCCCAGAAATCAGTTGCATTTCTATACACGAATAACGAGACTGAAGAAAGAGAAATTAGGGAATCCATCCCATTTACAATAACACCAAAAACCATGCGTTACCTTGGAATTAACTTAACCAGAGACGTAAAGGACCTATATGCTAGAAACTATAGATCACTTTTGAAAGATATTGAGGAAGACATAAAAAGATGGAAAAATATTCCATGCTCATGGATTGGAAGAATTAACATAGTTAAAATGTCCATACTACCCAGAGCAATCTACACTTTCAATGCTATCCCGATCAAAATACCGAGGACATTTTTCAAAGAACTGGAACAAATAGTCCTTAAATTTGTATGGAACCAGAAAAGGCCCCGAATCTCCAAGGAACTGTTGAAAAGGAAAAACAAAGCTGGGGGCATCACAATGCCGGATTTCGAGCTGTACTACAAAGCTGTGATCACAAAGACAGCATGGTACTGGCACAAAAACAGACACATCGACCAATGGAACAGAATAGAGAACCCAGAAATGGACCCTCGGCTCTTTGGGCAACTAATCTTTGATAAAGCAGGAAAAAACATCCGGTGGAAAAAAGACAGTCTCTTCAATAAATGGTGCTGGGAAAATTGGACAGCTACATGCAAAAGAATGAAACTTGACCACTCTCTCACACCATACACAAAAATAAACTCCAAATGGATGAAAGACCTCAATGTGAGACAGGAATCCATCAAAATTCTAGAGGAGAACATAGGCAACAACTTCTATGACATCGGCCAGAGCAACCTTTTTCACGACACATCTCCAAAGGCAAGAGAAATAAAAGATAAAATGAACTTATGGGACTTTATCAGGATAAAGAGCTTCTGCACAGCCAAGGAAACAGTCAAAAAAACTAAGAGACAGCCCACGGAATGGGAGAATATATTTGCAAAGGACACCACAGATAAAGGACTGGTATCCAAGATCTACAAAGAACTTCTCAAACTCAATACACGAGAAACAAATAAACAAATCATAAAATGGGCAGAAGATATGAACAGACACTTTTCCAATGAAGACATACAAATGGCTAACAGACACATGAAAAAATGTTCAAAATCATTAGCCATCAGGGAAATTCAAATCAAAACCACACTGAGATACCACCTTACGCCAGTTAGAATGGCAAAGATAGACAAGGCAAGAAACAACAATTGTTGGAGAGGATGTGGAGAAAGGGGATCCCTCCTACATTGTTGGTGGGAATGCAAGTTGGTACAGCCACTCTGGAAAACAGTGTGGAGGTCCCTTAAAAAGTTAAAAATTGAACTACCCTATGACCCAGCCATTGCACTACTGGGTGTTTACCCCAAAGATACAGACGTAGTAAAGAGAAGGGCCATATGCACCCCAATGTTCATAGCTGCATTGTCCACAATAGCCAAATCATGGAAGGAGCCGAGATGCCCTTCAACAGATGACTGGATTAAGAAGCTGTGGTCCATATATACAATGGAATATTACTCAGCTATCAGAAAGAACGAATTCTCAACATTTGCTGCAACATGGACGGCACTGGAGGAGATAATGCTAAGTGAAATAAGTCAAGCAGAGAAAGACAATTATCATATGATTTCTCTCATCTATGGAACATAAGAACTAGGAGGATCGGTAGGGGAAGAAAGGGATAAAGAAAAGGGGGGTAATCAGAGGGGGGAATGAAACATGAGAGACTATGGACTGTGAGAGGCAAACTGAGGACTTCAGAGGGGAGGGGGTGGGGGAAGGGGATAGCCTGGTGATGGGTAGTAGGGAGGGCACGTATTGCATGGTGCACTGGGTGTTATACGCAACTAATGAAGCATCAAACTTTACATCGGAATCTGGGAATGTACTGTATGGTGATTAACACAATATAATAAAATAAAATTAAAAAAAAAAACCAAGGACAATTTCATGATTGCTGAATTCTTTTTTACTTTAAAAAAATTGTGGCTAACTATACATAACATAAAATTTACCATTTTAGCCAATTAAAAATCTACTTCGAGTACTTTCACTTTCCTATACAACCATTGCTCTAGAACGTTTTTTATCTTCTGTAACTCAAACCTGTACCCATTAAATAATAACTCCCCATTCACTACTTCACTCTAGTCCCTGCAAACCACTATTTTATTTTCTGTCTCTGTGAATTTGATTAGGTACTTCATATAAATAGAATCATATAGTATTTGTCCTTTTGTGACCTATTTCACTTAGTATAATGTCCTCAAGGTTCATTACGTAACGTGTCAGATTTTCTTTCTCTTTAAAGGCTGAATAATGTGCCATTAAATGTATATATCACATTTTGTTTATCCTCTCATCCATTGATGAGTACTTAGGTTGCTTCCAACTTTTGACTATTATAAATATGCTGTTATAAACAAGGTGTACAAATATCTGTTCAAGTCTTTGCTTTTACTTCTTTTGGATATATACTCAGAAGTGGAATTGCTGGATCATCTGGTAATCCTATTTTTAATTTTTGAGGAAATGCCATACTGTTTTCCAAGTAGCTGCACCACTTTATAACCCCAGCAGCAGTGCTAATGGTCCCAATTTCTCTACAATTTCACTGACACCTGTTATTTGTCATGTCTGTTTTGTTGTTTTTATAATAGCCATCCTAATGGATGTAAAAATGGTATCCCATTGTAGTTTTGATTTGCACTTCCCTAATGATTGGTGATGTTGAGCGTCCTTTCGTGTGCTTATTGGCATTTGTGTATTTTTCTTGGAGAAATGTCTATTCAAATTTTTTGCCCATTGTTTAATTGGGTTGTTTTTTGTTGTTGAATCATATAGTTCTTTCTTTTTTTTTTTCTTTTCTTTTTTTTTTTTTTTTTGACAGAGAGAGAGAGAGAGACAGCCAGCGAGAGAGGGAACACAAGCAGGGGGAATGGGAGAGGAAGAAGCAGGCTTCCAGTGGAGCAGGGAGCCTGATGCAGGGCTGGATCCCAGGATGCTGGGATCACGCCCTGAGCAGAAGGCAGATGCCTAATGACTGAGCCACCCAGGTGCCCCTATACAGTTCTTTTATACCTTGGATTTTAGCCCCACACCACAGACAGAATTTGCAAACAATTTCTCCAGTTCCCTAGATTGATTTTCACTCTGTTGTCTTTTGATGGACAAAAGTTTCTAATTTTGGTGTAGTCCAATGTATCTATTTTCATTGTTGTTGCCTGTATTTGGGTGTCATATCCAGGGAATTATTGTTAAATACAAGATGAAGCTTTTCTCATATGTTTTTCCCCTAAGAGTTTTATAGTTTCATAGTTTTAGCTCTTGTGTTTATTCATTTGATCGATTTTGAGTTATATTTTCATATAGTGTAAGGTAAGGGTCCAACTTCGTTTTTTTTTTCCCATGTAGATACCCAGTATCCCCAACATCATTTTTTTAAAAGATTGTTCTTTTCTCATTGAGTGGTGTTAGCACTATTGTTTAAAATCACCTTGAGTATATATGTAAGGATTTATTTTTGAATTCTTTTTTTTTTAAAGTATTTTATTTATCTGTCAGAAAGAGAGAGAGAGAGAGACAGAGAGACAGCACAAGCAAGGGTAGAGACAGCACAAGCAGAGGGAGAAGCAGCCTCCCTGCTGAGCAAGGAGCCCAATGCGGGACTCAATCCCAGGACCCTGGGATCATGACCTGAGCAGAAGGCAGATGCTTAACCGACCGAGCCACTCAGGTATCCTTTTTTTTTATTACTTTGGTCCACACATCTGTCTTTACAATATCAAACAATTTTGATTACTGTAGCTTTACGGTAAGTTTTGAAATCAGCAAGTGTGAGACCAGCTGGTTATTCTTTTCAACATTGTTTTCGCTATTCCTTTGAGACTACAAAAATAATTATTGGGATTCTAACAGGGGTTGTAAAAATATGTATAACACTTTAAGCAGTATTGACATTTTAACAATATCAGGTCTTCCAGTCCATGAGAACCATATGTCTTTCCATTTATTGGTGTCTTTAATTTTATTCAGAAAGTTTTTGTGCTTTTCAATGTACAAGTTTTTCACATTCTTGGTTAAGTTTATTCTTATGTATTTTATTATTTCAGATGCTATTGTACTAGGACTGTTTTTTTTTAAATTGACTTTTAGATTGTTTGTTGTTACTATATAGAAATAACCTATTTTTATGTGTTGACTTTGTATCTGGCAATTCTGATGAATTCACTTGATAGTTCTAAGAGGGGTCTTTTGTGGAATTTTTGAGTTTTCCTCATAAAAGATGTCATCTGCAAACAGACATTTTACTTCTTCCTTTCTAATTTCTTTGCCTAATTTCTCTGACTAGGACTTCCTGTGTTGTGTTGAATATAAGTGGTGAAAGTGAGGGGCGCCTGGGTGGCTCAGTCATTAAGCATCTACGTTCGGCTCAGGGTGTGATCCCAGCGTTCTGGGATCAAGCCCCACATCAGGCTCCTCCGCTGGGGGCCTGCTTCTTCCTCTCCCACTCCCCCTGCTTGTGTCCCCTCTCTCGCTGGCTGTCTCTCTCTCTGTCAAATAAATAAATAAATAAAATATTTAAAAAAAAAAGTGGTGAAAGTGGGAGCCCTGTTTTTCCCTTGGTCTTAGAAAAAAAGTTTCCAATCTTTCCTCGAGTATGATGCTAGCTGTGGGCTTTTCATATATGTTCTTTATTATGTAGAGATAATTTCCTTCTATTGTCAGTTTTTTGAGTGTTTTATCATGAAAGCGTGTTGAATCATGTCATATATTTTTCTGCATTGAGATGATTCAGTGTTTTTTTTTCTTTTCAATCTTTTATATAGTGTATTATCTTGATTGATTTTCATATGTTGAAATATCCCTGCATTCCAGGAATAGCTTCCACTTTGACAAGGTATATAATCCTTTTAATATACTCTTAAGTTATGTTTGTTAGTATTTTATGAAGGATTTTTGCATCTACATTCCTAAGGGATACTGATCTGTAGTTTTCTTTCCTAGTAATGTCTGTGTGGTTATGGTATTGGGATCATGCTGGTCTCAAAAAATGAGTTTGGGAGTATTCCCTCACCTCCCTCCTTCAACTTTCTGAAAATGTTGGAGGAGAATTGGTGTAATTTGCTTTTTTAATGTTTGATTGAGTTTACTTGTGAAGCCATGTAGTCCTGGAATTTCCTTTGTTGGTGATTTTTGAATACTGATTAATTCTTTTTACTAGTTATAAGTCTGCTCAGATTTTCTATTTTTTTATGATTTATTCTTAGATTGTTTGTTTCTAGAAACTGTCCATTTAGATTACCCAATTTATTGATCATAGTACTCTCTTACAAGCCTTTATAAAATAGTAATCTTCCTTCTTTCATTTCTGATTTTAGTTGTGTTATTTTTCTCTGTTTTTTTGTTAGTTATTCTAAGCAAAGTTGTGTCAATTTTGTTGATATTTTCAAAGATCCAACTCTTCGTTTTGTTGATTTACTCTATAGCATTTCTATTCTCTTTTTGTTTATTTCTTCTTTAATCCTGAGTTCCTTCTTTCTGCTAGTTTTGGGCTCAGTCTGTTCTTTTTTCTGTTCCTTAAGGTGTAAAGTTAGATTGGTGATATAAGATCTCTCTTCTTTCTTTTTTAAAGTATTTATAGCTATAAATTCCCTTCTTGCCACTGCATTGGCTGCATCCTATAAGTTTCAATATGTGGTGCTTTCATTTTCATTTGTCTCAAGGTATTTTCTAATTTCCCTTGTAGCTTATTCTTTGACCCAACTGTTAAGAGTGGTTTAATTTTTACATTTGTGGATTTTCTAGTTTTTCTCATGTTAGTGATTTCTATTTTCATTCCATTGTGATTAAAAAACACTCTGTATGATTGCAATCTTCTTAAATGTGTTGACTTGTTTTATTGCTTAAGATGTGGTGTATTCTGGAGAATATTCCATGTTCACTCAAGAGAAATGTTTTTTCTGCTATTCTTGGGTGGACTCTTCTGTATATATCTGTTGGGTCCATTTGGTCTATAATGTTGTTTAAGTCCTCTATTTCCTTATTGATCTTCTGTCTGGGTGTTGCATCCATTTTTGAAAGTGGGGTATGGAAGTCTCCGTCCATTATTACAGAGTGTATATATAATTTTTTATGGCTCTCAGTTTCTTCTCAGAATTTGTGGCAAGAATTGGGAACAAGTATATGTGAGGGATCAAAGAAACTAAGTGGTATGTTGGTGGGAATGAAAACTGGTGCAGCCACTTTGGAACAGTATGGAGGTTCTTCAAAAATTAAAAATAGAGCTACCCTATGACCCAGCAATTGCACTAGTAGGTATTTATCCAAAGGATACAAACATAGTGATTTGAAGGAGAACATGCACCCCAATGTTTATAGCAGCAATGTCTATAGTAGCCAAACTATGGAAAGAGCCCAGATGTCCATTAACAGATGAATGGATAAAGAAGATGTGGTGTGCACACGTGCGCGCACACACACACACGCGCACACACACACACACACACTGGAATATTATTCAGCCATCAAAAAGAATGAAATCTTGCCCTTTGCAACAACATGGATGGAACTAGAGGGTATTATGCTAAGTGATGTAAGTCAGTCAGAGAAAGACAAGCATTGAATGATTTCACTCATATGTGGAATTTAGGAAACAAAACAGATGAACATAGGGAAAGGGAAGGAAAAATAAGATGAAAACAGAGAGGGAGGCAAACCATGAGACTCTTAACTATAGGAAACAAACTGAGGGTTACTGGAGGAAAGGGGGTGGGGGAATGGGGTAATTGAGTCATGGGATTTAAGGAGGACACTTCATGTAAGAGAACTGGGTGTTATACAGAATGATGAATCACTAAACTCTACCCCTGAACTAATAATACACTATATGTTAACTAAATTGAATTTAAATAAAAAATTTTAAAAAAGAAACTAAGAGGTAGAATTATGAATTTTGTATGGTAAATTTTTTAAAGTTATTATTTATTTTCTCTTCTTTCCTACTGCCTCAACATTCCCACAAGCAGGCTGTACCTTGCCCAGGCGACCAGATACACAAGTATGATAAAGTTGGCCTCTGCTGCAAGTTCTTCCTGCCCTCCCCTAATCACAACCTAGTAACATTCAAATACACCACTGAAATCCTCTCTTGCCTTTCCTTGTGTATTCCACTCTGACCCTCAGTAAAGGCACTTGCTCATAGGTCCTCACTCTCTGCTTTCCACCTAATTGGTTGTGCTGGTTTCTTGGCATGCAGTGATTTTACATCTTTAGGACTCATGAGTATAAGAGACTTTGTTTTTCTGAGCCCCTCTTTTGTCCCCTCTTGTGGTCACACATGACTGACCATCACCAAAAAGCATACAGAATGAATTTCTAGAACCCAACTTGATCATACACCTAACCAAACACATCACTGTACAGGAGAACCTGACACATATAAGAGTTAAAGATCTAGCCTAAAGTAACACAGTAACTTGTAGCAGAGTTGGATCTAAGCTGTAGATGCTTTTATCTTCCAACTTTTACACCAATTTTGTTATATGTATAGTAAATTCCCAGAATTACGCATTAAGAAAATTCAGCTGTTTTACCCCGGCTCAGTGGGAAACAGATTTGTAAAGGATTAGTGGGTGTCTGCCAAAGGCATTTTAAAGGGTGAGCAATCTATATCCACATGTTTGTGGTCCAGAATAAAAAGGTCTTTTACTCAGAAGCCAATGTTTCTACTAAGCAAGTGACTTCAAAATGTGGCACATGTTCCATTATTTATGCGAGCTGATTTTTCTTTTTCTTTTTTACTGAAGTATTATTAATATACAATACCTTATTACTTTCAGGTGTATATCATAGTGATTTGATATATTTATACACTATGAAATGATCCCCACAATAAGTACAGTTATCAACTGTCACCATACAAAGTTATTACAATATTATTTGACTATATTCCCTATTCTTTATATCTCCATGACTTAATTTTATAACTGGGAGTTTGTACCTCTTAATCCCCTTTACCTATTACAGGTTTTTGGAGTCTCTTGTGTTTTCATATGAATTTTGGGATTGTTTGTCCTATTTCTATGAAAAAAGCCATTGGAATTTTTATAGAGATTACATTGAAGCTGGAGATTGCTTTGGGTAATACGGAAATTTTAACGATATTAATTCTCTCAATCCATAAGCATGAAATACTTGTCCATTTATTTGTGCCTTCTTAAATTTCCTTCATCAATGTCTGATAGTTTTCAGTGTATAGATTTTTTCATATCTTTGGTTAAATTTATTCCTAGGTGTTTTATTCTTTTTGATGCAACTGTAAATTGGATTTTTTAATTTTTTTCTTTCTGATAGTTAGTTGTCAGTACATAGAAACAAAACAGATTTTTGTATGTTGATTTTGCACCCTGCAACTTTATTGAATTCATTTATTAGTTCTAACAGTTTTCTGGTGGCGTCTTTAGGATTTTCTATATATAAAATCATGTCATCCACAAATGCTGGTTTTTAATAGTATGAATTTTTTTAAAAAAATTCTTGTTAACAAATATTTTACCATAAGATGTATTAGGAAAATATGTAGCTAGTATTTACAATGACAGGGAATATAATGACAGGGAAAGCTTCTTTTTAGAAATAAAGGTGTGCACAGTGAATCTATTTAAGGAAAGTGTTTAGTTAATTTGGTAATACTGAATAATACTACTGTATAATATTTAAGAACTTAAACCCTGGGGTCAGATTCCAGTATAAATTCCAGCTCTGCCATTTAATTTCTTTGGGCCTCAACTTGTAAAAAATAGGGATGCTAATATTTACTTATAGGATTATTGGAGGATTAAAGTTACTAATACAAATAACGCTCAGAACAGTGATAGAAATAGTGTAGATGATATATTTTAATTTTTTTTTAAAGATTTTATTTATTTATTAGACAGAGATAGAAACAGCCAGTGAGAGAGGGAACACAGCAGGGGAGAGGGAGAGGAAGAAGCAGGCTCCCAACCGAGGAGCCTGATGTGGGACTCGATCCAGGATCGGCTGGATCACGCCCTGAGCCGAAGGCAGACGCTTAACGACTGCGCCACCCAGGCGCCCCATATTTTAATTTTAACTAGTTGCAGTATTAACAATACATACAAAAATTATGAAGGTTGTACACAAACAAATGAAGTGTGAGAGACACTGAAGCCAAGCCCGTTGCTGCTATAGGAGAGAGTTGCCCAAAGAAACCTAGAGAGTAACCATTATAGCATAAAAAATATGTTGATGCACTTTGGTGGTTGTGGTTTTCAGTATAATCTGCCATTTATGAATGCTTTACCATGGACTAGTACTTAATTTTCCTTAACATGGATTGTCTTATCACATGTTTAGACACAATAGAACCTTCCTCATATAGTTGTTTGAAAATAAAGGGAGGCCCTGCAGATAAAGACATTAATAGAATATACAACATGGTTAACAGTAAGGGTTCCATAAATGTTCAGAAAGTATAGGGAGAGGAGAAAGAGGAGGGGGGGGGAATAGCACCATCCCCCTCAGAACCGAATCCAGAACAATTAAACACCTTGTAAGGCACTTACTGGGGGCTTCTGCCATGCTGAACCCTGTGTCAGGCTTTGAGGAGAGAATAATGAGAAATGACTCTTTACCTTGTAAAGCTCACAGTGTGGTGATTTCAAGTAAATCTTTCATTAATTCTCCTGAAAAAATAATTTTGAAAGACCCTACAAGTCAGGCACTATGATATTTTCAAGAAGAAGGGGGGTATCTTCCAGCCCAATAATTACTGAACTTAACACATTTTCAAAAGACGAGTTTAACAGCAACAGAACTTACTTAAATTATAATCAACATATATTTAGTACTTAAAAAGGCCATTTCTCGGGGCGCCTGGGTGGCACAGCGGTTAAGCGTCTGCCTTCGGCTCAGGGCGTGATCCCGGCGTTATGGGATTGAGCCCCACGTCAGGCTCCTCAGCTATGAGCCTGCTTCTTCCTCTCCCACTCCCCCTGCTTGTGTTCCCTCTCTCGCTGGCTGTCTCTATCTCTAATAAATAAATAAAAAATCTTTAAAAAAAAAAAAAAGGCCATTTCTAATAAATAAAGTCAGCATATATATTCACTATCATGATTGTCAAATTCTGTCCACTACACTGTTAATCCAATTTTCCTGTCCACAATTTGTTTGCCGTATCTCCCCCAGTGTATCATCTTACATCCTGTGTCTACTGCGAGAGGAAGTCCCAGCCAGTAGGCACACCTCCAAATGTATTTATCTTCTATTGCTGGTTCTTATTAGTGCTAATTTTTTCACAAGATACCCAAATGCTGTTCTAGTTCAGCAATAATTTTCAATTCCTTAACTCATGCTGGGCAACCACCCAATATGGCTAAGTTATTCCTTAGCCCCCTGTACCTACGATTGCCTCAAATGTCATGGATATTTAGACATTTGGGTTCATTTTTTTTCCAAAGGTGATTGTGATAATCTGTCTTTTAACCTATTCAACTGCTTCCAGCAAAAAGTTTAATACAACCTCTTCTGCAGATTTTCGAGCTAAATAATATCATCTTGGGACACAGCAGAGACTCCTGCTGACTGCCACTTATCTCCCATCCCACTGCCACTCTAATTTCCCTGTGCATCACCTGATTCGATGGCTTCTTGCACACTGTGTTATGGAAGGAAGAGATGTTTCTGCTAAGCTGAGTGAAGACACATTAAAATTAATGTCACTTTTCTTCCTTTCAGCCTCAATCTCTTACGCTATACTCAGAAGAGTATGGGTAACACTGATCATTGTAATTAGATCTATTTTATACCTCTGATCAAGTTGGATTCTTATCAGAGAACCTAGCATCTTGGAGACAGTAAGATAGTGAGAGGCAATTAGCTCTAAATTTTCATCATTATTCTTGTTTTTAAACCTCTGAAACCTGACCTCTTATTCCACCAAACTGCTAGGTAGCAGCAAACCTCTCCTTTGGGTAGCAACTATTTTTACCTCTTGTTTGGGCAGGCATCAGGACCTCTCCAGTTGTATATGGGCCCTTTCTAGCACTCTAGGGGTGATTTAGAATATGGGAAAAAAATACAAGCTTTGAGCTCACATGGAAAGGAATTCAAACCATGATACTACGGCTCCCTATCTGTATTCCTTGAACAGAATTAGCAGCTTCCTTAATTCTAGTTTTCTAATTGGTGAAATTGAAATAATAATACCTACTTTATAAAGTTCTAAGAATAAAAATAAAACAAATGCATGTATAATGCAAGGCCCATAGATGTAATTAATATGTATTTAGTTATTAATGATATTTCTTTGCACTTTTATTCATTCAAAGAGTAATTATTAAAACACTTATTTGTCAGACAGGATTATCTCATTTTAAGAGTTAGGACTATGCATTCTTATCTCTGTACCACATGGTATTTACTCAAGTGTTTTTTCTTTACTAAAGGTTTGGAAGTGTGAATCTAGCATTATTATAGTATCTATTATCTTAGAGAACACTACAAAAATTACAAACTTTTCTAGTGGATTTTTTTCAGCTGGAAATATATAGAGGGTATAGAATTATCCTAATTGATACTGTCGCAGACTCAAGAGGTATCTAAACATTCATTCAACACTATATCAATGTTTCACTCTGTTCTTATATGACCTGGCAAATTACTACTTGTTAGGAATCTGTTTCCAATTTTCATCTATAAACTTCATTCATTCATTCATTCAACTTACATGTTTTCATTCATCTATTTAGGTAGTTTTAAATAATTCCTTAGGTACCTAAGGACTTGTATCATGAGATATTTTCAAGGTCCAAAGCATTATAAACTATTTCTTAAAATAAATCATCTAAATGCAAAATATTATTGTTCTTAAAACACATGCTCTTTTGTTCCCCCTGAAGCGAATAATAGAAACAGATTTTACAAGTGCATGCCAGAATGCACTGTTGAGCTCCTGAAAGAAGAAATTCCATTAAGGATTAAATACATTTTAATGTATTGTGTGGAGATTTGAAAATAAATTATGCCCCGGTGAAATATTGTTATAGGAAAGATCTAAGAGTCCTGATATAGTTTTTGGAAGAGCTGCAATAAAATTACCATCTTATTTTAAAATCATTTAAACTTTATACTTTCCCTGTTGCTTTAACAGCTCAATAAACTATATTCATAGGATTAGCCTTGACCCTCAACCCATAGACATCACACTATTATTTGATTAGTCATGAGGAGTGTGAGAGATTACTTCATAGAGAGTTGAGATGTTCTATAATCCCCACTATGTCTTCTCAAATCTAGGAAAATAATTTGAGTTATAGATACAATGCTAGGTGAACCTATTCCGACCTCGTCATGTTCATGGTGCTTTCCCACAATACTGAGTGCTTACTATGTGCCACGCACTGGGATGAACAAACAAGATAAAGTTCTTATTTTCAAGGATATCATTTTAAATATGTAGATATAGATAGAAATTAAATAGGTGATTTATTTTTTAAATATTTTTTATTTATTCAAGAGAGACAGAGAGACAGACAGGGTGGGGGGAGAGCATGAGGAGGAACAGAGAAAGAGGGACAAGCAAGCTCCATGCTGAGCCCCATGCTGGGCTTGATTCCAGGACCCAGAGATTATGACTTGACCTGAAGCCAAGAGTTGGATCCTTAACTGACTGAACAACCCAGGCGCCCCTAAAATAGGCAATTTCAACATTTTATAGTACACTCTGTGTTGGGGTAAATAAAAGGTATTAAAGAAACACAGAAAAGTGGCATAGATCTCAAGATTGTGCCACCTGGCATGGTTTTTCAAAGGTGGAAAAATTGAAACTGACCCTGAAGAAGGATGAGAAAGAAGAGCAAAGGATGGTGTGTGGGGGCAATGTATCGTGTAGGAAGACATGAAGTAGGCTATTCAGTTCTTTTTCATTTCAAAGGGAGCTGCTTTTACAAAACCCTATAAAAACCAAAACAAGGAGAACATGATGATAGTATCTAACTGGAAGAACAATCCAGGAAGGCTAGCAGATCCTTGCTATACTAGCTGTGACATGAAATAGAAGGGACCTTTTGCAATTAGTTTTTGAATTAGTCAAACAAAGCTATTCAACTATCAGAAGTTACTTAGTGTTACTAATTTTTGAGATCTGGTCATGTATATATTAGTCTGGGTGCCAGCAAGAAACAGATGGCACATTCAAATTAGGATAACTCGAGGGAGTTTAATAAAGGAACTATTTACAAAGATGTGGCCGAGCCAACACCAGGACTGTTTGCACCCCTGAAGGGGTGAGTAGACAGAGCAATTACAGAAATTCTTAAAGAGAGTCATGTGGAGATGGCCACCTGGAGAGGAGATGTGACCTTTAGTTAAAGGATGCAGCCAGGCCAAGGAGAAACCACAGACTTGGGAAAATAAGTAACCTGATCAACCTTTCTCTCTCCTTCTGGTTGTCAACCCAATGGAAGAGAGCAAGTGGTCCATAATGGTCAGACTTTGGGAAGCAGAGAGCAGGCCCATAGGGAAGGATGATCTAGAGGACATGAGAAAGCTATTCAGCGGTACTTCATGAATCAAAAAGAGGACCAATTCACATGCATCCACTTAGTTATTTTTCAACCTTTAAAACAGCACTGCCTATGAAAATCTTTCCAAAAAACATTTATGAAGGTACTGCAGTTAAAGAATTTTCTCTTCTTTCCTCCCTCCCACCTTGTATGCACGTTCACAGTGAGGGATGTTCTATTACGCCTTTCTAATTCTCCTGCGTCTATAGTGTAGGCATTTAAATCTACTCATCACCACCAGGGATATCATTGGATGAACACAGTCAATTTTAATCTGCTCTTCTGTAGAATTATCATGTTAGAGCAAAAATACCATAGACCTTACCAAACAATAAAATTAACCATCAGGAAACATTTTACAGCCCTATAAAACTGATCTAGCACAGCTAGTGTTATTGCCAGATAATATATGTTCAAGGACTAAAGCCAGGTAGTTTTAAATGGAGACATTGAATGGTTGAAGAATAATAGATGCCAAGAAAAATACTAGGACTGGAGCCAGGAACAATTTTCTATTGGATAATTCTGAGATCCTACATTTGGTCTTCATACTGGTTCCTAGTCCAATTTCAAGGTACATAATGCCAGTCTCATATTTGATGGCCAGTGACAGATTTCAACAAAAAGTCAGACACTATCCCATTGGTTCTAGAAAATATTAACACTATGAACTGACTTTAAAAGGATACTGTACTGTATGAGAAGGTGGCCAATATATCCCATTCCCACATTGAAGATTTAGTTCCCATTCAGGCCATAAGCTAATTTCAGTATATTGTTCCTGGCATATAGTAAATACAAAATAAATGCTATTGTTATTACATAGCAGGTTTTTAACCTGTCTCTAACACATATCCTTCTTGTTTTGTATTTTTACATCTTTACCCTGTTTTATCTTATTTTTATCATAATAAAGTAATTAAAGCTTAACGTTTAAAGTAAAGCAGAAATGTCCTTTTATTTCTTGAGGAGTCACTACACCATTTAGGAAATTCAAATAAGGTAAGGCTCCACGTCCCACTAAAACATTTCTTATACTTTATTTTATGTAAGCTTATTGCAAAGTTTTAGAAAATACTCAATGAAAGAGTAATTAAAAGCACTGAGGATAGGAAACATAGGGCCAAATTTTGAAACAAGGAGATGTTTGTTATCATGTGTTTTTTTTTTATAACTTTACTTATAACTTTGCTTTTTTACAACTTTACTTTTTTCTAACTTTAGCAGCTATTTGTAGGAATATTGCAACTATAAATTTGAAGCAAAGATTTGGTGTTACAGTTTATTTCCTCTTGTCTAATAGTTTCATTTGAATCATTAACTTCCAGGTTGTGAATTTCCTCAGAAGCATTAATGGAAGTCTACTGCCTTTCTCAACAGCCTGGCCTGTCTTCAAGACCTGAGGTGCAAAGCTCCCTTAGATGTTTATGTGACTACTCCATGATATTATTCTAGAGCTAATAATCCTACCTTTGTGAAATGTTCTTCTGGACGATGGTATCGGTTGCTGGTGTGTGTGTGTGTGTGTGTGTGTGTGTGTGTGTGTGTGTGTGTGTTTCATAGATCTCCTGGTAAGATGGGAGAGGGTGGGGAATAGGTTCTAGTGTAAGACCAAATCCCATGGATGGATGCTCAGATCTATAAAGAATGGTAATAAAGAATGGTGAGGATTAACCATTTGAATACATGGAAAATATTTAGAAAAGTACCTAACACACAGCAAGTGAAAGTATTATACTATTAATTATAGTAATCACCAACAGTATCCTCAGTTGTAGTACAATAATAGAATATGTCTCCCACAAGGGAAAAAAAAGGCAAAAAGCTAGGTAAGAATATTGGGGGAGATACTTAGAGGAAGATACCCTATAAAAATTTTCATCCGTACTGTGTTTTTCCCTTGGACCTTAGCAAACTATTGTTAGCACTGGGTTTCCACCCACTGTTAGTTTCTGCTTTGGATTGCACTGCCCTTGAAGTAGGAGAATTTTGCCATATCCCTGTCAAGCTGAGACATAAAGGAGACCGCAACAGTCATGGTTTCCCTATATCAGAGCCATCTTTCTTTGGACGTCAGCTTCAAACCCCCCACAACGGAGTGCCTACAGAGTTGAAAAAAGGTTTATTAAGGAGATAACCTAAAAGACTCATGTTATATTTTTGACCACGTACTAAAAATACAGATTAGATATGTTTGTTCACTTTGCAATTTTTCTTTTGACCTCAGCCACAGTGGTCTCACTCTTTTTGCCCACTCGTCTCATACAAACAATAAGCCTCCTCTGCAAGCTTGTCTTCTCTGGCCCCTGCTGACCTATCCTGCTCAGCAAAGTTAAATCTCTGTTAACCATCCAGCCTCTTAAAAGGGCAGTTTAGTGACCATCCATCACTACTTGAGCAAACCCCTTCAGGGACTTTCTTCTCACACAAGCAGCTTGACAAACTATTTGTCCCCTTAAAAATTATTTGTTCCATGGAGAAACAAGAGAAGGAGTTCCATTACTAAGAAGAGTCTCCATTTCAGATTTCATAAAAACATGACCATTTATTAAAGGGAAAAACAATATTAAAAAACTCCCAAAGGATTTTAAAATACTTTAAAATTCTTTAATTTCTCTAAAAAATACTTTAAAATTCCAAAGTATATTCTTAACTCTATTGATTTTCTTCAACCACACATTTAAATTAAGCTGTAGTAGTGCATTTAGTTCATGGGGTAGCTTGACAGAGTGGGAAAGAAAGCCTAGCCTTCTAGGTTACACCTTCTTGACCCAACTTTTAATACTAAATCAGGCTGACCATTTGCTTTTCTGTTTCTTTTTACATAAAGTCCATCATGAAAACAGAAGAGTTATTTTTTCTAGTTCTAGTTTTTTTTTTTTTTTCAAGACCTACCATTCTAGAGAAAATGCCATTACTTTTTCATTTGGCTTTTAAGTTGCAAATACATTTAACTCTCAAGAACCCCATTTACCCAGCACTAAAATATATGAATTAGTATCTTTATTCATTGAGAGAAAAAAAAAAGGGAAAGAAAAGAATGGAAAGAGGAGAGCTCAAGAACCAGAAATTTTTGTGCAAGTACTGGACTAAATGCCATACATAAATATAAACATAATTCAATTTCAAAGAACAGTAATATAAGAAAAAATAAAAGGTCATTTAGATTAGTAGTTTGCCAATGATCACATACTTGTAAGTGGTAGAGATTAAGTTCAAATCCAGGGTACAAGTATAATTCTCTTGAGTTAATGGGAGGTCAGTTAATTGTTAAATTATATCAGTCTAATGATACCTGCAACTAAGAGATAAGAGAACGTGAAAGTCCATGTAGGATGAAGAAGTAGGATATAGCTTCATGGAGGAAGCAGCACTTGAAATTAACCTTAAAAGATGGCTACTGTTTGGTCGAATGGAGGGAAGAATGGGGTCACTCCTAGAGTGTCATGATGACAAGGTCTTGGGTGAACAATGAAGACACCCATCTGATTAAAGCAGCTGAGCAATTTTCTCAGTGAGCTCCGGTTGAAGAGTATCAATATCATTTGTCAAGGAGTTCAGCATTGCTCAACCATAATTAAATTTAGCAGATGTCAAGGAACATTACTAGAAAGAGGTAACCTTCTAGTTTATTAGAAGACTCATGAAGAAGATGCTCAGGATTCCCTTTAAAACTAGAAAGATGAATTACATGAAACAAAGTGGAATTTTTCTCCACCCCCATTTTGTTTAGGGTACTCTGTTCAGGAAATTTTGGTTGTCATACAGTTAAATGAAACCCAGATTTAAGGTACTTATTTTGGATTTGCGTCAAGCACAGCCTGGTAATAAACTGAAGGTATATATACCTTTACCCATAGGACTCTTCTCCCCTCCAACGCCCTCTCCCTCTCTTTCTTACTAAAAAGCAATTCTTTTAAAACACAGAAGACTTGCAGTAATTGCTTTCTCAGGATTTCAAAATTAGTATACCTCTCCCTATTTATTTAGCTCTTCAAAAATAACCCAAAATTTCTTTACATGACCAAGGAAGATTGAAATCTCACACTCTGTAGGCTGGTGTGCTGTTGCCATGCATGCAAAACGTTTGGAAAAGTTGCAAGGCTGTTTTGTAACCTCTTACAAATGTCCCAGTTAAGGAGTACATAGAAAAGGCTCTTTCTCACAGCAATCTTTTACTTTAAATACATCTTAAAGCCCCCTTTCACAGAGCTGCCAGAGCATGGTCAAGATAGCATTTTCAATGCCTCCTACCCTTCTAAAGAGCACTACTTATGACAAGACCCCTAAAGGTTTCAGGGAGCCTGAAGAGACCGTATTTTCAAAGTGCATAACTTAAAAATCCATTTTACGAAAGTGTTGGTGATTTATTCTTAACATTGGAAATGAAATGCAGAGGGGTTTCACTCGATAATGACAGTGGACTTGGTATTTCAAAAGAACAGTCCCATTTTAATTGCATATTAGCAGTTAAGCGGGTCACCGCTCAATCTTTCTGTTCTCTGGCACTGTAAGACTAGGGGAACATAAAATCCAGAATGAATATCCAAATGGGAAAACGAGTTTTACTTTATGGGGCACCTGGGTGGCTCAGTCAGTTGAGCCTGCGCTCTTGATTTTGCCTCAGGTCATGATCTCAGGGTCCTGAGATTGAGCCCCACCTCAGGCTCTGCACTGGGCACGGAACCTGCATAAGATTCTCTCTCCCCCTCTGCCTGCCCCACCTCCCTCTCTAAAAAAATAAAATAAAAACAAAGAAGTTTACTTTATTGATCTGGAGCAGCTCTCTCTAACTCAGTAAATGAAGGGCTTCTGAATGTTGGAGAAGGCGTCTTAAGCCCAAAGTTGAAATGAGCCTTTCTCCTTCATTCCCTTGAATTTAAAACAGTTGTATTCAGAGAAGACAGTTTTACAGCATTGCACTTTGGATAATTGGCTTCATTGAGCATTATCAATTGCTTGTACTGTCACTACCTAATCTTGAATTTTTTTAATTATTTATTTTTAAAAAAGATTTATTTATTTATTTTGGACGGGGGTGGAGAGGGGCAGAGGGAGAGGGAAACCCACGCAGCCTCCATGCAGAGAGCAGAGCTTGCAGCAGGGCTCCACCTCACGACCCTGAGATCACGACTTAAGCCAAAACCAAGAGTCTGATGCTTAACCCACTGCACCACCCAGGCATCACTTAAATTAACTTTTTAGAAAGCTGTGTATGTATATGTGCATTTCCATCATAAAGGATTTATAACAGATACAGGGTTTTCTTTAAAAAAGAAGTTTTGTTTATCCCTAAAATTTCTGCAAACACACATTTCTGCAAGTAAACACATGTGTTATCTGTATGTATATATTTGCATATGACAACTTAAACCACTACAGACATCCTGAGTTATGATTCTTTTTCTTCAAAACTGTTAGCATGATTACACTCTTTCCTGTGTTTCATACTAGAAGCCCAAAGATTAAGAAAGTGATTTTTCCCCCTACACATATATCCTTGATATCTAAAGGTTATATTTTCTTTGTTCTTGAGTTAAGCAAAATTAACATACCTAGGTCTGAATTGTTTTAACTTTGTGAACTTTTTTGACCTGCATGTTCAAATCTTCCTTTCAGGAAGATTTAAAGTATATTCTATTATTCACTGAATATTTTTTTCTCTGTCCATTCTTTCTAACACTGTACCCCTTCTCCCAAAATAAAGTAATCCTTATACATGGAAACTGGAACTCCTGTATTTATCCATGTCTTTCAGCTATTATATCACTTTATCCTTACTTGTGAGACTTCAGCAAATATCTAAATTTTATCTTCTTGGAGCATCTGGGTGGCTCAGTCAGTTAAGCATCTGCCGTCAGCTCAGGTCATGATCCCAATGTCCTGGGATTGCCCCACATCAGGCTCCCTGCTCAGCGGGGAGTCTGCTTCTCCCTCTCTGTGCTCTCTCGCTCGTTCGCTCAAATAAATAAATAAATCTAAAAAAAATTAAATTTTGTCTTCTATATTTGCTTTTTTTCCCATCTTCATTTGTAATTTAGTAATTGTGTTTCTCATCAAATGTATTTTTCTCATTTTAGATTTCCCCCACTTCGCATGTGCTTGCTTTAATATCTTAGACATCTTTTATAATGCCCTCTTGTTTTTTTTTTTTTTTTTAAGATTTTATTTATTTATTTGACAGAGATAGAGACAGCCAGCGAGAGAGGGAACAGAGCAGGGGGAGTGGGAGAGGAAGAAGCGCTCACAGCAGAGGAGCCTGATGTGGGGCTCGATCCCATAATGCCGGGATCACGCCCTGAGCCGAAGGCAGACGCATAACCACTGTGCCACCCAGGGGCCCCTGCCCTCTTGTTTTTAACAAAATCTTTTTCAGATACAAAGTCTTCCTCTGATTCTTCAGGATGGAAGGATTTATTTTATTCATTGTTCATTGGTCTGTTTGCTTATGGACTGCAATATATAATTTGCACAGGTCCCCTGCTTTTTTTCTGTAATGGAACCTGACAGAAAGTTCCACACAGTAACAGTGATTTTACTGTGAACAGTAACTATTGGAGCCCATCTGGAACAGATTTTCTGCTTTTTGCAGCATCTGTTTTGAGACAAAGCACTGCCATTTCAGTCATTCATTTATTCAATAAATATTACATTCTTACTAGGACTCAGACACGAGCAATGGAAATATAATTGAGAAGAAAGTAGGCTGCTTTGTTTGGCTACCTACCCCAATAAAAGAAAGAGCAGAAATCCAAAGGACCAAAACATCTCACGGGAATAATAATGCCATTATTATTAACACTGAAAGGTTTCTCCCTGCCAGGCTGTGATACTCTTTAAAAAGGTCAAGTGGAGGGAACAAGAGGAGCCATCCTCTCTACCCACAGAAGGGGACATAGTTTTACTTCCTGCCATCATTTTCTTTGCTGTGGTTTTCTTATATTATTCCTTTCTACAGCCTGATGTTTGCCAGGATCTTCTCTGTAATCAGTTCATATTAACAAGTAGAAGTGGGGAGTGGACAGAAGAGACTTACCTACATTACAAATTATGGCACTGTGTCTTCAGGGGCCAGGAAAAAGAGACAGTCTCCCCGTCTTCTGAAAACTACTAATGCAACAAACCGCCTCGTGAGCTCATTGCGCTTTTTAGAACTCATCTTACCATATATTGACAAAACAAAAATAAACTGCAGCAGAACACTTAATATCTTAGTGATCTCTGGCAAGAATAGTTAAGGTAATATTATTTTACCTTGCCTCAAATGAAAAAAAAAAAAAGCTGGGGTTTTAAAGGACTTAAACCAACGACTGCTACAAGTGATATGCACTGTTGCTAAAACTGCAGATTCAAGCTTAACAAATTACTTTCCAAATGCTTATTATATGCCTGGCTCTGTGCTAAATCCTTCCACACTACTGACTTTCTTAACTGTTATCAAAATTCAATAAGATCACACCTATTATCTCCTTATTATAGGTAAGAAAACTAAGGCTCAGAAATAGTAGGGAATTTGCCTAACATCATAGAGCAGCAGGCCTAGAATTTGAGGGCAGTTCTCCTAATGCAAATCCTTACAAGCCCAACTCAAAAGAAGCAACAAGAGCTATCACACATTAACTTTGAGGTATATCGCATGTACACTGTACAGAACACATTCATGAACTGACCTGATATTCCAACCAGTCATCTTTATATTTTGCACCCTTCATATTTAAGCAATAATTTATATTTACAGGAAGTTTTCCCAAATATACCGGCTTATTTAAGCATCAAATCTACTCACTAAAAATCAGGGCAAAAACAATCACATGACACAGAGAAAGCAGCTGAAGTTTAGAAAATTGAAGTCTCTGACACTAAATTTGCTCAAATAGCTAAGGTCAGGGCTCTCTCTTGAAGCTATCACTCTCTATTTTGTCAAGTGTCCCAAACTTGTCCCCTTTTAGCAGCTAATGTCTGGTAAGATTCCACTCTTACCAGAGCTCAAAAACTTCTATGAGGTAGCCCGGAATGTGTCTAAATATAAAAATTGAGTAATATCAGACATGGGGAAAAGGCATCAGCGTGAATTTCTCTGGAAGAACCAGTAACAGTTAGAACAAAATTGTGTTCTGGGTGGACAAAGAAGGGAAAAGCCAGCTTGTCATCCAAGAGTAAGGAGAATAACTTCTGGCCTCTAAATTTGTCTCAAAGTTTTCTGATGCATGCAGACTCATGGAGTCTGAAAATCCGGTAACACTGGCTGGAACTAAACAATCATAAGACACAGAGTCTTGGGTTTGGACAGGTCTTCAAATGTATCTATTCCAATCCTGTAATATCCTTAAGATTTGATGATCCAACTTCTGCTTGAATCTCTGATGAGTGGGTTTATTACAGTGCTGGATAGCACTTATTTTTATAAGTTCATCTGTTCTTAAATTATATACATGGTTCTCAACTACCTCTCAGGAGTCTTGTTGAATAATTATAATCAAGTTTTATTAAGAACCTTTCCTAAATAGTTATATCATCTTGGGTCTTTTCTTCTTCAAGCTAAATATCTGTTATTCTATCAACTTTATCTCATGATACAAGCTTCCGATTCCTCTAAGTGCTTTGCTTTTTTGTTTTTTTAATTTATTAACACTCCGTTCAATGTTCTACTGTGTGTTCTTATCAGGATAGGAACATGAGACCATCACTAAACAAACTCAATAAGCAGAAGAATTATTCCCAGGTGAGGTAGGGAAGCTGAAGGGACTTCATTTTAGAAAGGCTCTGTCTCTGCTGCCTTTCTGTTGGGCCCCATTTACTCATGTTCCACATTTTGCCTCTGAATAAGCCAAAGAAGCCATATTCCCACTTCAAGGGGGAAGCAAGAAAATAAGTCACTGAGTTTTATCCTAGGCCCCAAACACCCAATAACACCTAAGAAGAGCCAGATCCCAAATATGACCCAGGATATTAGCTTCCAGCAAACCTTGGCTGACATTGACATCGATACCCTTTACCTTCTATGATTTATAAAATAACACCTATCGTTCACCTGACACTTGCTACTGATTGGACCCTACCCTGGATTCCTAAAGGAACACATACCCTAGACCCCTTTCCAATATAAACCTTCTAACCCCAAGCTACAAGCAATGACGAGACTCATTCTACTTTCCTTTCCAGTCTTCCGACATTCCCATCCTCAGACCCAGCCTGCCTGCATGGCATGTCACCATTAACCCTGTCAGCTCTAACGTATAGGACTCATTTGCCCAATAAACTTATTTATGATCATGAAGTTGCTCCAAGTGGAGTGCACAAAAATTTATTCATTTTCTGTTTTAGTACTGCACCCAGAAAATAGAAATACTTTGTATTTCATTCCTTGCTTTCTCTTTCACCCACTTCTTGCTCACATTTTTATCTTGTGTCTGAAAGGACTCCTGGCACATGTAATCATCTTGAGATAATAAATAATTGGGGAAAATCAACCTCCAGCCCCAATGCAAACCTATAGGTTTCCTTTTCATACTTGGACTTTGTCTCATTTTCTCTTTACTTCTTCTTTTAATGTTATCATCACTGATTAAACCTCTTGTACTCAGGAATGGAATTCATTCTTATGTTCAGGAATGGAATAAATCATTCATTCAAACAAGAAATACTATTGATCATTCGACTATGTGCAAGGCATTGAACTTGGCATGAGAAATTAATGGGTATACCTAAGCAGGGACTTCAATTCAAGCTCTGAAATTTTTGTTACTACATCAAATAAACATAGCTGGTGTTTATTGTGTATTTAGTATATGTCAACACCATGGTAAGCATTTTTATGCCTTATGTAAATTCACCCTCATAAAACTTCACGAATATTATTATCTTAATTTTACAGATGAAGAATCTGATACTTGAAGCAGTAAAAAACTGGTCTATATCTCATAGCTAGTAAGTTCAAGGTATATAAACGAAATCTAAGATTATCCAATATCAGAACCCTCTATCTCCCAACCAGAATACAGTAAATATATCATATTATTTGGGATATCATTTTGGCAAACACCAGTACATCTCCCTTTTAGCCTGTTCAGATTTAAATTTACTTCAATTATTTTAGTCTATTTAAGGCAGAAGCATGCCTTATTTTAGAGAAATGTAGTTTATTCTGCCTAGAGGTTGCTCTCTAGTTCATTGCTCATTTAACCAGCCAAAGACAGAGATATTTGTCAGTGTTCCAGGCAGTCAGTCACCTCTGATTTGAAATTGTTTAGAACAGATTTTGAATTTCATTGAACAAATAATGCACCACTTCATAAAGCATTAATGATCGTCATAGGCACTCACAAGCACAATTGAGAGGAATACAACAGCAGTTTAAAAGACTCCATAAAAAGCAGAAACAAAAGCCATGATGTTCCCTTTCTAAAGCTAATATGCAGGAGAAATTGATTTGGTAATTGTTGCCTTACCTGCTGAAGTGTAAGGGCACTGTGCACAAAACAAAGCGATACGTTGTATACTTTTTTTTATATTGGAAACTCTAAAGGCAAGGTAATTGTAGAAATTGTTCAAATGGTTGGAAGGAAGTGATTCAAGAAGCACCAAAGAAACTGCTACAGTCTGGGAAGGAAGCTGTAGGAGCTCAGCTGCAGGGAGTCACTTCAAAAGAAACTATTGAAGAAATAATTAAGTTCTCTTGGAAGAATGAAGAAAGCTTCACCATCTAGGACTAGAAAATACTCCTGAGTTGAGCCTTAGGAGAAGCCTTGCCTCTATCAAATGAGCCCTTTAGCATGAGTTCCACGGGCTATGCCTTTGCTATTTATCTCAGTCCTTCCCCACCTCCAAGGATTTTGTTTCATTTTGTTTTGGTGTAGTACTAGCGTTTAAAGACAATATTTTCGAAAGAGGGTATAATCATGTAGATATAAACTAAGCATAGGTCAAAACTTGTATTTAACTCATTAATTACCAAGAGAACACAGTAAGATGTTAATTCAGATCCTCTAAGGAAAGTCTAAAGGAAAGCTGACTGTGTCGGCGCATTAGGAATGCTGAAATGAATGTGCTAAGAGATGCAGAATTGGCCCAACTGGTCAATATCCCCAGGGCAACAATCAACTGAGTCTCCACTGGACACCATTTACACTGTTCTGGACAAGAATCTTTGCATAATTATTAATTTTCTACAACTTAAATTCTTGTAAAATAGCTCAAAAACAATGAAAAGCAAAGAGGAGTACTACACAGAACAGTCAGTCATCTTTTAGTCTATTTCAAAGTCTTTCATAATTTTTCCCTATATTAGAATATTTTTGAATGGAGCTCATAGTTTATGGAAATGTCCTGATGTACATGTGAGATTTAAAAATATTCATATTTAATATAAGTTTGGCTTCTTCCGAAAAATTTCAGCTTTTTAGCAAGAAAAGGTTAATGGATCAAGTATTTCCTAGGAGACTTTACCAGAAAAGATGCATCTAAACACAGATTCATGTGTTAAACACATATATGTTTTTTAAACATATTTATTGAATATGGCTTGTAAATAAAGCACTTTATTTATTTATTTTATTTACAGAAACAGAGTTAGGCTGGTAAAATAAGTTCCTTTGATATTATTTTTCAGCCTGCCAGAGCAGATGCTAGGCAAAGCAGAAAGACATATTGGATTTAGTCTTTAATATTTCCAAGAGTCCCCTGTTGTGGTAATTCCCCCAAACTAGTATTTGGGTTATTTCCATAATCTTTGCTATTCCAGAAAGGCAAGATTCACCCTCTCTCTAAATCCTTGGTACTCCTTGAGCCAAGGATTCATCTGAAATGCTTGTCTCTTGCCAAAGAGGCTGCTTAATAGCATGCAAATTGTTAAAGAAAAAAAAAAGTCACATCTTTGTAAGAAAGAAGCTTCAGGAAGCTTGCCAACAGCATTAAGTAGCTGATAGAATATGATGTATCTTCTGTCCTCCATCAAAAAGTTAAGGACACCTAACCTTGAACCCTTTCTTCAACCTACTTTGGCAGTATTCCAGATCCTAAAAGGACTGTCCTTTTACCCTGGGCCATGTTTTTCCCATTGGTATATCGAATTAGCATATTTTAATGCATTTAAATAACCAAACAAATTCCTGTTAGGGAACAAGCTAGGAGACATACCATGTGAGAGTATATATTCATTCAACTTTTAACAATGCAGACAATTTCTCCAAATAATATGTATGTGTATGTGTATGTGTGTGTGTGTGTGTGTGTATATATATACATCAGCACATTTTAGAGATGCAATAAATTTATTCATTCAATAAATAATTACTGAGCATCACTTGGTTGGTGCAGACATGATCTCTGTTCTCAGGGCCTCTACAGTCAAATGGAAAGAGCTATATTTGTTACTTGGTTTAGAATTACTCATTGTTTTAAAATACAGGTTTTAGTGTTATTTAGGTATGGTAAAGCCAACAGATCAGAATATGACTGCCATTGAAAAGCAATTACTTATACACAGACCCCACGAGAATGAGAATATCGCACATATGGGTAGCATGTAGGGAAGCATTGGGATCAGTCAGGAGGCATACAGAATGGGGAAAGAAATATGGGCCAAGGCCTTTGCAGTGGCTTCCATGGGAAGCAAGCGTGAGGTGGAGTAAGCATGCTCAGGACTGGCTACTTGGAATAATTTCAGGTCTCTAGGGCATAGGGGCTGTCTTTAGTTGTCTGGTCCCTGGCTCTGGTGTGATTAGGGCAGGAGGATAGGTGCAGTGTGAGAGTCCCACAAAAGAGGTGGTTGAGGGTGCGGGCTCTGGATTGGTTAGTGTGCATTTGAAAAGGGTGAGCTTGAGCAAGATTTTTACTATCTCTAGGAACGAGCAAACCCTGGGAGAGACACTTCCTCTAGGGTCAGTCAGCAAGGCCCCTGATGTCAAAGCATCTGAATACAAAAAATCAAAGACCTGATTAATACACTCGTTCCTAATTCACTTTTTTCCTTTATGCTCAATACCAAAACTCATTACCACTACAGGTAGAGAACTGGCAATGATTTAAATGATGATGAAGGAAGAAAAATGAGGAGTGATACCATCACTCCTGAAATTGAGTACCATTACTCCTGAAATTGAAAAAAAAGTTCAGAAACCTTTGTAATCCTTTCCGGCTTCTTATATATAAGATGGATAAGTTGAGCAAGCTGTGATTCCAGAGGAGAATTGTAAATAAGAGCAGCAACTATGCAGGGTTTGCTTATCATGAGCCAGGCAATATACTTAGTGCTTTGCATGCAGTTATTTTGTCTGATCCTTCCAGCAGCTCTAACAGATACGGGAAAGTGAGGCTTGGAGAGTTTAAGTAATTTTCCCAAGTTCACACAGCAAGTTAGTAGGCTTTATGCTGAGATCTGATGGTCTCTAGAATTGAGTCTGCTAATTATTATGCACACAGACATACTTCTTTATACATGCGTAAATATGTATGTATTCACACATTTTGAGCAAAGATGAAGGACTTTTAAACATACCACAAATTATATACAGAAGACTTTAATTTTCTAGAATGGCTTAGGAACGGAGTGTGGGAATTAGACTAAAGAGTATTGAAGATATAACTATAAATGTTCCTTTTTCAATAATTATAATTGAAAATCTTCGTAAACCATATAGTCTTATCTTAACGAATTTCTTCTAAGAAATCTAGTATCTTTGATGATTGAATACAGCCTCATCATTACAAAGGTGAATTAGAATTGGATTATCCTGAAGAAGCGTGAAATGAAACGAACTGGCTTTCTTTCTACTCATTGTGAAAATGGTGTTTGTTGTTGTTACTGCCATTTCCTCACCTCCTTTTTTTTTTAAAAGATATTTATTTATTTATTTATTTGAGTGAGTGAGAGAGAGAGAGGGAGAGAGAGAGCACAGAGGGAGACGGAGAAGCAGACACCCTGCTGAGCAAGGAACCCTACATGGGGCTCTGTTTCAGGAGCCGAAGATCATGACCTGAGCTGAAGGCAGACACTTAACTGACTGAGCCACCCAGGCATCCCCATTTTCTTACCTCTTAATCCTAAAAATGTATTGACTGGCAAAAATTTTACATATAATTATATATATAGCTTAATATATAATTTACATAATATATAATGTATATAACAATGTATACAGTAAATTTCTATATATAAATATAGAAAATAAATTAATAAAAATAAATATAAATACAGAGAGGCTTGATAAAGTAGGCTTACTAGTTCGTGAATATCAGCTATTAATTAACTAGAAACTAAAAGGGAGAAAATGCGTCATGCCTCTGAGATGAAAGAAAACTGGGAGAAAAGTAGTTTAACACATAATCATTCCAAGATCACATACTGTAATGGATAGAGCACTGGCTCTGGACTCAGTCTGTTTTGAGTTTGAATTCAGGCTATGGCTTCCTAGCTCTGTGAACTTGTTTCTACTCTGTGAAATTGTGGAAATGCCTATCTCGTGGGATGGTTATGAGGGTCATATAAAATAATAAATGTAAAATTGTACAGTGTTTAGTTCATATTAATTAAACTTTCAATCAACTTTATTTTTATTGTTATTGCCATTGGAGGGTGAGGTGGTCTGCTGGAATTAAACATCAAATTTGCCCTTTATCTTCCTTCTTGCCCCATTTTCAGTTGAATTTCTGAATGTCCAGTGGAATGAACACCCTTAGGAAAGGATTTCCTCACATAAATTTCCCAGCACTGCTGGAACCTGTCTCAGCCCATTAATTTCAAGGGGAAAAGTGAGTCCTAGCTGAAGAAAGGCCGAGTGTAAAGCACAACCTTCAGCCTCAGGCTCAACGGGCACATGGTTCTGAGACAGAAGGGTGCTGAGGCAGAATGCAGCAAGCTATGGCTTAATTAGCTCTGGTAGAAAATGAGATGCTAATTAGTCTGCTCTTGACAGCCTAAGGGACTTGCATTCTCCACTTCTTATCAGATGGTCCCTTGGCTCTAATTTCTTTGGAGGAAGAATATTGCCGCTGATAACTTTCTCACACCAACAGGAAGGCTACTGGTCAGAATCCTAGGGTTTGGTGCTGAGTTGGCTCAGTTCCCAACTGTGAAGTAAGCAAAATCTTTTAACTGTTTGAATGTCAACTATTCAGCTTCTGTCCTTTTATGGATACCCCAACCCCTTCCAATATATTCTTATCCCTCCACACTGACCCTGCCCTGGAAACCTCTTAATTACCAACTCCCAATTAGATATCATTTTCTATTAATAAACATTAGGATAAGCCCAACTTTCTCAGAGTCTGACAACATCTTCTTGTGAGACTCAAATTGTAATAGCAAAATCCAGCACAAGATATGATGATGTCTAGGGTTATGGGCTTTCCAATCACTTGGGTATATTAGGCCATATTAAGGAAAACACACTGTAAACCTCAAAGACCCACCATGTTCTCCCCACAAGCATCCCCTTTTTAAAGACCTGCTTGTCCACTGCCTGGAAAGAGTAACTTTATGCTATAATTTCCTGTACTCTCAGACCATTCCTGATAGAAACAGAAGAGTTTAGTGTATAAACTGTGTGATATTTAAAAATATATCATTGTGCATTTTCCTTTCACATTTCCATGAGTTTGACACTTTACCTCGTGAGTCCAAGGCAACCAGCTACCTCAGAATAGGGTCAAGGTGATGGTAAGGAATTAAATTGTTCTAGAAATATTCACAATAAAGAAGAGGAGAAATAGCTAATATTTTTCTTCTGACATTTAGACAGAAGGACAGATGAAATTCTGAACCTACTGTTTCTTAGAGACAATGTTTCTGATCCCATACCATAGTCACCCTCAGAAAACATGGAGATCTCTATAGGCAACTAAGGATAAAAAAAGGCATTATTGGTGATGATGACCACAGAGTGATGGCTTTTGAGTAACACATGTAGGAGGTCTTAGAATCAGGGGCCAAATGAAATAATTAAAATTGTATAACTTGAGGACAAGCTAACATTCTTAAGATCTGAAAGAATCACTTAGGGATTCATATTTGCTCATATTTATATTATTTGTTGTATTACTTGTTCAAAGAGTTGGGGAAGGAGAAGTGTTACAAATTGTTGAGAAACATCCTGAATAATTATTCTGGCCAGTGTTTAATCTGAGTCAGGCTGAATATATGTGAATACACACACACACACACACACACACACACACACACACATACATATTCACTTCACAATTTCCCTGAGGCCAACTTCTTGTAATTCCATCCCTGACATTCCCCTCTGTCCTTAGTTTTGTTTGGCCTCTGCCCTTTCCAATCAAATGATGCCTCAGTAAGTGCCTGTCTTTCCACAGCCCCCATTTTTTCCTTTTTAAACACTGAATCTTTTAGTTTACAAGGAAGACAAATTGAGCCAGGGTGCTTCAATCACTTTGTCATGCCTACAGAAACTGTGTGGCTTTAGGACTCCAGAGTCTGTTTCACCTCCCAAACTACCTTCCTTAAGCCTTCCCAGCATTTCCACCTCAAAGGTGGGGAGGTGACCTGCTCAAAGCCATACACCAGCAGGCTGCAAAGTCCCTTGACTCCTAGTTTAGCACATTGGCATATTGCATCTTACTGCCTCCCATTCTTATTGAATTATAATGAGCACTATTCTATTTTAATGAGTATGTTAATGTGTTAGTGTTGGTCTCAGCCTGACCTTGTATATGTTTGTCTTTGCTGCTCGGTTTCTATTTAAACTGCAAGCTCTTGGGAAGAGGGAAAGATGCCAATTTAACCACCCCACTGCCTTGTGCTCCTGGAGGCTTAGCAAACACTATTTGGTGATGATAATGATGACAGACTAGGCATAATAAAATTCCCTTTTCTCTCTAGGGAACAGTGAGGTTGCTTCATTTTGCATTTTTGTTCCTCAAGAGATAGGTACTTCAGGAGTCTTCTAAAGGTCAGAAAATGGAAGCAGCATTTTCCATCAACAACTTTTCGCACAAGAATTCTGAATTTTCCCCAGATTTGCAAAGGGAAACAGAAGTGTGAAGCCCAGAGACAGTGTGGAGTGGAGCTGTCATTTTATATTTGTTTTCCAGGACACTGCTGAGCATAGCAAATATAAATGGCAAATGCCACGTTTCACTTTCAGGAGAGCAGGTGGCACTTGAAGCAAGGGAATTGAAAGGGTGTAGGATATGCAGGAGAGAAAAACACCAACAGAGGAATAGAAGCTGGGGAAGTAGTTGAATACTGTTACTAGCACATGGTATGTATTCACTCCAAAAAATGCAGACTTTGTCTAACTTGGAGAAAAGTTAGAGAAGCTGAGTTCCCATAGGCCATTGAATGAAACTGGAAGCAGCACAGTATAGTGGCTAGGTTCTGGAGCTCAACTGCACTGACTGGTGTTCCACACCAAAAATTCCCACGTAATACCTATTATTTAGGGTTGTTGTCAGGATTAAATGAAATCATGCCTGCACAACCCTTAAATAATGCCTTTCCCATAGTAGGCACTAAATAAATGCTAGTTGTTACCATATTTTTTACATTTAAGGCTTAATTCTTATGGGCAGAATGATGGCGTCATCCTCAACAGAGTGATTACAAAATTTGGGGGGCCCAAACGCTGACCTTGGAACCATCATTTAGTGAGGTGGGAAAGTTAGACACTAGTTTCCAAAGTCCTGCCTGGTAGGTAGCTATATGTCTAAAAAATGTTCACTTCTGTGAGTTGAGACATTAGAATATTACAAATGTGCAAAATGTGAATAACACATAATCTTCTATTAAAACATAACTATTAATCTATTTAACATATTGATAGCCTAGTGGGTCTGAGAAGATTGGAGAAGACAAAATATGGGTATGTGAGGCAGACAGTGACTAGCTGTTCCCACATCTATTTCTTTTTTTTCCTGGGCACACAGACATACTTTATGCCCCAGACTACCTTCTAATTAGGTATGAACACAGGTTTAAGTTGTACTCAGTGTTGTGTGATCAGAAGTCATGAGTGCTCCTTCTAGGACCAGACCACTAAAAATTTCCCACATGCTATCCCCTCTACACTTCCCTTGACTTATTTAAAGAGCGCAGGGATACTGGAAGCTACAGGTCACTGATACCATTTTGAAATTTTTTAAAAATGAGAAATAAACTCTTACATATATACATATACATTTACACATACATGTATACACACGCATATTTATACACATCCTTGTATACATATAAAATTTAGAGCATGCAACATCATAGGAGATAAGCGAGAGGACTAGAGCAAATAAGCCATAAAAATGTATTTCATTCCATTTTCTAAGTGAAAACTTGTGAAGTTAGAAGGAGCATAATCCCCAAGACACATATCATTTTCGACACCATTTGCAAGTTTGGGGGCCCCAAAGATGACCCTCAGTTTAAAAAATTAGCTGGAAGGGCTCACAGAACTCACTAAAAGTCGTTATGATCATGGTTACAGTGTGTCACAGTGAAAGGATACAGAATAAAATTAGCAAGGGAGGAGGCCTAGAGTCCAAAAAGTTCCAAATGCAGAACTTCCAGTCCTCCTCTGCTCATGGAGTCTTGGACAGTATTATTTTCAAAGTATTGGCATCTGACAACATGTGTATCATATTGCCATCCAGGGATGCTCACCCAAGACTTCAGTCCAGAATTTTTATTGGGGCCCCATCATCTAAGTATGATTGAGTGCCCTTGTGGCTGATCTCCGTGTCCAGCTGCTCTGGAGGTGAGCTGATACATATAGCTGATACCTATAGCCTCCACCCTAAATCACACGGTTAAACTCTCTGGAGTGACCCTGGCCTCCAGGAAAACAAAAATCTATCAAGCTTGAAATTCCAAGGATTTTGAGATTACTTCCCAGAAACCTAGGACAAAGCCCAGATTTCTTTTTGGGTAAGATTAAATTGTTTACTACACAAAGCCTTTCTACTACTCCTAAGACATGTAGGAGGGCAAACAAGTATAGATCCTTTGCGTAAAGAAGATAATGAATTTTTTAGTCAATCAGAGACACTCACACAAACTTTAGTAGATTTTGTACGCATGGCAAAGGGACTAAATGAGGGATGAAATTCAGGTCTCACACTCCTGCCCCACCTGCAATTCATGGGCCTGCATAAACCCAGAGGAGTCTTTTTTGTAACTCATGAAGCGAAGAGGCGGAAAAATGCCTTTTCCTAATCCCATGAAGGCATTGTATATGTGAGAGGCAGTCCTGCATATAGAGTCCAGATAGTGTAGAAAGAGTCCATAGGAAGCCCCTTCTCTCAAAAAGCCCCTTCTCTCTCTGATGTCATTCTCTTCACTCCCTTAAATTTCCCTTGGACCCTTGCCCCAGGTCTTGGCCTGGACAGGCCGAAGTATATCTTTACTCTCCACAGAATGAAGTAAAAGTCTTGTAAAGTTTTCAGAGTAATTATGTACAAGACAAATAAAGCATTTTCTGTCTTCTTTGACTTCATCTCAAAATATAATTTCAATGTGTTCGTATGCTCACAAATTATTTTTACCTCTATTTAATCTCATATAAGACAAACTAAGTGAGGAGATAAAAAATAAATAAGGGTTAGAAATTCAGACCTGCCACAGAAGAATGTCTCAGGGCATTAAAAGGAATTAAGGAAATGTTTTTTAAAAAGGAACTTACTATCATTTCACATTTATATAATACTTTTCAGTTCAAAAAGAGAATCCTAGGACAAAAATAAGGCATATATGTTTATTTCCATTTTACAGATGAGAAAATGGTGGTTTATTGATGTTATATGACCTGCTCAAGGTCACACAGACAACCAGGAAAAGATCTGTTTCTGAGAAGTGGTAGAGTAAGAATGCTATGGCTACTTTTACCATGATCTCAGGTTTCTTTTGTAAAAATGAGCCTGACTCTTTATGAAATACCTACTACTTACCAGGTGATGCTAGAGATATGTGGAGGGATGTGTGTGTGTGCGTACATATACGTGTAAATGCATGTACGTATAACACACACACACAAATATTTATATATTTATTTTAAACTAAGAAATACACCTCTTTCAAAATGCCTTTGAAAGTTGCCATAGCCAGAACTAATGTTATAATACTCAAACTAAAATTCCTGTTGAGGGGCGCCTGGGTGGCACAGCGGTTAAGCGTCTGCTTTCGGCTCAGGGCGTGATCCCAGCATTATGGGATTGAGCCCCACATCGGGCTCTTCTGCTATGAGCCTGCTTCTTCCTCTCCCATTCCCCCTGCTTGTGTTCCCTCTCTTGCTGGCTGTCTCTATCTCTGTCAAATAAATAAATAAAATCTTAAAAAAAAAATAAAAATAAAAAATAAAATTCCTGTTGAAATCTTTTAGATCTTATTTACCCTAGTCTGTATGGATTGTTCTCTGGAATTTTATTCTCCATAACTATGTTTTGCATAAGGTACATAGTCCTGGCTTACAGAGAGCTTGAGCCCTCTGGCCACAATTATAGCTTCTAGGATGGCTGCAGGTCTCACAGTGGACAAATCAGAGTTCTTCCTGAAACTTTTGCCCTGGCTGTCAGTTAAGACAGTATCTTTTTCAGATAAAGACCTGTATGGATAATGGAAGTTTGTGGTTATTTGTAGTCATACTAGTGACAAATGGAAAGAATGTAACTGAAAAGAAAGACAAGCAGAAAAGCAGAGCTAAGAGACAAAGAGAAACCCCTGCTGACACTACTGTTGACACTATTTGAATTCACTAATCCAAGTGTGTCAAATGAACTTGCCTTTGGCCTGTTTGTTCAATGGGCACACACATTTCCTTTTTGGTTTAAACTGCTTTAAGGTAGATTAGAATTACTTAAAATTGAAAGACTCCTGAGTAATGAAGGAAAACATTAAAAATGATCAAAAGCATAGGAATAGAAGTCAAAACCTTCCACTCCTCAGACAACCATGGAATTGACTGGAAGTCAATGGCAATATTCTTCTCTCAATTGACCACTCGAGAGTTTTGGTGTTTGTTTGTTTGTTTGTTAAGTGGAGCCCAATGCAGGGCTTGAAATCATGATCCAGAGATCAAGACCTTAGCTGAGATCAAGAGTCCCACGTTTAACTGACTGAGCCACCCAGGCACCCTTGACCATTTGACTTTATAATGTTCTTGTCATTGGCTGTGCTACCATGGCTTGTTCATATTTCTTTAGTTTGTCTCAGGATATTATAGCTGTGATCAGAGACTCTGTGTATAAGAATGATTGAGTTAGCTTAGACAGGAACCCATCAACAGATCCTCTCCACTGAAAGTATAATGATTAATGAGCACATTTCTCTCATATTTCAAAAGTGACTCAACAGTGTGGCTTATGTGGTTATAGGGAGACAAACTAAGAGGTAGTTTGTGTGTGCTCAACATTTTCAACTCAGCCAGTCCCACAGGACAGGGACTTACCTGCCCTTCAATTTAGGGAGGCATCGAGTAGTTTGTTTTTAATTTGCTACATGGCAGATTTTAACAGAGGGAGAAACTCTTCTCTCAAGCACAATAAAGTTTGTTCTGAGAGATCATAGAATAAGAATGTTATAGCTACTTTAACCACTATCCCATAATTAAAACAAAAAACCTAATATATACAAAATATCTACTATGTACAGGTACCAGGTAGTGATACGTGTGCATATGAATATGTAATAACACCACTGTCTGGCCTAAGTGATCTAGAAGCAGGATATTTTTTTAATCTATATTACCTAAATGAGACCAAAAATCTGAAAAAAACTGACCCCTCAGCATACTAAATCCATATGCAAAATTATAAACAATTAAAAAAAAATCATGCTTAACCCCTCTATCATAGCTTCTCCAAGTGAATGTGAGATTATAGACACAGAGACTATTTCTTTTATGTGTGTTGCTTATATTCTTTGAAAAACTTCATGTACTCTACCACAATGTCTAAAGATATTAGATATTGATTTTCAAATTTCTAAACGCATAAATTTCATACAAATAAAGACTAAGCATATACCAAAGTTTTCTTTGAGTCACTTATGGGCAAATCAACAGAAAATAAAGATAATGTGGAAAGGATTTGAGAAACTGGCATATACATTTAGTGGGGAAAGGATTGCTCAAATATGATTGCTATAATGGAAAATGATGGATATCCTACAAAACAGTAAACCATGATTTGGGGATAATCATCTCTATTGGACAGGAAAAAAAATCATTATATGATACCAGTTTCTACAAGTTAATGGCTAACTTAAGAGGGTTGTAAAGCATCCAAGCTCCATTCATTAACCAAAGCTACATTTTCTGAGAGCATCAGATATTGTCTAGACAGGCTTATTGGAAAATTATCTGGTACTATATTGGAGTCACATAAGCAACATTTTGTTTTATTTTCAAATTTTGAATATTTTTCCCATAAAGAGATAACAGCATAAGGGTAAGCCAAATTAATTGATCTTACCTAACTACAAATGGAATTTCTGAGGTAATTAAAGGGACTCTTTGGTTTCTTACTATTCCATAGTAATAATAAAATTGTAAATTTTCAATTATTCTTAGCAAAAACATATCTCAGATATTCATAAATTTGCCACTGGATGCCAAACAAACAAGTTAGAAGCTCAGACACACATATCAAGGAAAGCATACAAATTAAATTGCTTATAGTGTATAAACAGAGGGAAGGGAGAGTTTAGTTCAGAAAAATTAACGAATAAATGTAGTCAGTGTTTCTAAAGGAACAAATCACAGCAGAAACATCAATAATAATAAGACACTATACACAGTAATTTTACTGTGAAGAACTTTTAAGATTTTCAGTGTTGTTTTCCTTTGAATGGAAAATTTCTTTTTAAGGTTCCTTTTTTCCTTCATTTTTCCATACAATGTCACACACCTCTAGAATTTAAAATGGACGGAAAGCAGTAGCAAGGAAGAAGGGAAAGAAACAAAAAACCTTGAATCAAACCATCCATCTCAGTATTTAATTTGAATCATCCTCACCATCATCTTAGAGTGCTTGCCAAAGCACTTTTCCCCCCTTCAAATGATAATTAACATTTTATTAAAAATGCAAATTACAGATAAAATTTTGTATTTCATTAAATGGGAGGATTTTCTTTCCTTTGGATACTCTGCCTCCTCTAAATCCAAGTCATCACAAATACTTCCCATAGTTAACAAGTCACCTGACAGTCAACCATAACGGATAGTTTTAGGATTTCGAGAGACAGGCAGGATATTAAGCTGTTCCTCATAAAGATTATGCAAGACCCAGTTTATCTTCCCTGGTTGAAACCAGTAACACAAGCAGTTGCATAAGGAGTTGATAACTAAATGCAGAGGCTAGAAAAGCTAAGTTTAGGAAGACATAAGAAAAATGAAATCAGCCCAGATCTATGCAACGATGAACAATGAGTTGCATAAATTTGGAGAGTGCAGGACTGGGTGAGTTTGAGCTTGGCTGGATGGTTATTTTGGGGTTCAGTGGAAGATCTTCAGGACACGGATTCTCATCCTTGTGACTCTGGGCAAGCAACTTTATTCTACTATCCTCGATGGGGAAAAACAAAATCCATGAACACTTGGTATTATACAACTTGGTATTTACATAATGCTAAAAGCACAAATGAGTAGCCCTTTGAGGATTTTTGTTGAAAGTTGGTAGGAGAGAAACTTTCTGTAACCATAGTTAATGAAGGCATATTTTGTACTCAAGGCTTTTTTTGTAATCATGGTATGTGCTTATCAGTAAGAATATAAGGGAATCAAAGTTTAGAATGTCAATGATAATGAGACTTAGAAAATAAATCAACTGAATGGTGGATTAAGTGTCTAAAGTAGGAAAATGTTCCTTGAGAAAGGGAAGCCTTCCAAGTCATCTACTTGAGGAAAAGGGCTGGGTGTAGAAACAGCAGCATCCCTAAACACAAATCTTCCTAATCATAAAGCCTCAGGTGGTTGACAATTTAGCAAGCCCAATTCCTGAAGGAAGAGACTGGATAATTGATCCCACTACCTGTTGTTAAATGTATCCTGGGGCCTAGAGGAGGTCGTTCCTAATAAACTGAGATTCAACTCCTATTCCTGGTGGCAAAATGAGAATTTACAATTTAAATTCTAGTTAACCAAGAAGAACGACTATAGCAGCAGATAACAAACCCAACAAGCTGTGCTACACCAAGACAATTAATAAACTGATCTTTAATATTAGCTGTAAAGAATGTGATTATTTTAGAAGTCTTCTTTTTTTTTTTTTAAGATTTTATTTATTTATTTGACTGAGACAGCCAGCAAGAGAGGGAACATAAGCAGGGGGAGCGGGAGAGGAAGAAGCAGTCTCCTAGAGGAGGAGCCTGATGTGGGGCTCAATCCCAGAATGCTGGGATCACGCCCTGAGCCAAGGCAGACGCTTAAAGACTGCGCCACCCAGGCACCCCGATTATTTTAGAAGTCTTAAATGCTACTATTTTATAAAGACGTAGTTCAAAAGAGAAAAGCATAAGTGGAAACCCACATTCAATAACATATGTAGGGGGTGCCCTGTCTTTTTCTTAGTGGTAGATGATGTTCAACTCTCCACTTAGAGACAAAGCCAAAAACACAAAGCCAACCAAGCACTATTCCTAGTGTACTCACTGAGTCCTTGCTGACCCACCAATCCCAGGTGAAGCATCACCTCTCTGTGAATTCTTTCCCAGCTCTGACAGAGTTAGTCATTTCTCACTTTGGTTTTGTTGTTTGTTTAATTATATATTCATTCAGGTATTCATGCATCAAAAATTGTTATACATTTATAATGTGTCAGACATTTAATAAGTGCAAGAAATAAATAGCAATGAACATGTGGATTACTGGGGCACTTGGGTGGCTCGGTCAGTTAAGTGGCTGCCTTCAGCTCAAGCCCTGATCCCAGCGGGCTGGGATTGAGCCCCGTATCAGGCTCCCTGCTCAGCAGGGAGTCCACTTCTCCCTCTCCATCTGCCCCGCCCCCCTGTTGATGCTCTCTCGCGCACAAACACACACACACTCTCTCTAATAAATAAATAAAATCTTTAAAGAGAAAAAGATCATGTGGATAATTAAACTGATGCATTATATTTTCAATTTTTGTTTTATGTCTGTCTGTCTAGGCAACTTAAGGGCAGAGATTGCTGTGCAACTTACTTATAGACACCCCATAGCTAGCAGGGTTTGGGATGTATAACATTATCACAATAATCTCTTATTACAATTGTTACACCACTTCACACCTATTCTAATCGCATATCTTTAATGACTCATTCTTATTACCCCCTAACTCAACCCAACATTACATACCTGTTACTCGTATCCTTCTGTTCATTATCTATACCTTTTTGGGTATTGGTTATATGTGCGTATGTGTGCATGTATGTGTGTATTAGTCTGGCATTCCTTACTGTGTGTAACTTTGTGTATTCATTTGATAAATGTTTATTGAACACTGTGTTGGGGATCTAATGTTAGGATACCCACGCTGAGAGAAGAAGTCATCCTGTTCATACTTAATATTGCTCCTTCACCAACTCAACTTTTTAACTAGTAGGTTCAAAAATTAATAAACGTATTTTGCATTTCCTCCTCTCCTCCCTACTCATAGAGCTTACACTTGGAACATATCTAAGCATATGGTAGGCCTGAAAATACGAGCTAATGTTTATTAAGTGCTTTATATATGTCACACAAAAAGCTAAAGTCTCTGGAGATACAAGGGCATTTAAGTTTCCTAAAATTTTATAAGGTTATCATCAGGATCCGATTTTACAGGTGAATAAATGGTGGGAAGGAGGTGTTAAGGAGGTTTAAGTCAGAGATAAGTGGTAGATCTATGACTCGCATGGGTCTTGTATTATTGTATTCTAATACACAGTGACAGATCGCCTGACTAATTGTGAAAATTTAAAGTGATGCCTTACTTCTAGGGCTATTATATAAATTGGCTCAATATCTACTCATAAGCAAAATTCCCTCATGGGGGGAGCAAAAATATGGATATAAGTATTCCTCGGTATTCTGCTTGTTCCACTTTGTTAGTTCTTTCAAACCCACATCTAAACTTTGGCTATCCTGGGTTGCAGATTCCTGGACATAAACTTCTGTTGGCTGTCTACCTTGATTTGGCAATTTTTGATTTTCTGACACTTGCTTTATCTTTGGACCCTTTTCTATCCATCTTTTCAGCCATAGCCTGTGTGGGGAACCAACTTTTGAGGCTGACACCAGAACCCTTTCCTTTGCCCTTACAGAGTTAAAGAAAAATCCACTCAAAAAAAACAAAACATAAGGGAACACAACACTTCCTCTAATTTAATGATTACATAATTTCACAAATGGTTTGCATGAATATTAAAAAAAACTCTTTTCAAGACAAAAACAATACTGTCCAAACAATAACTAGGTTATATTATGCCAACTTCTCTTTATCTTATTTTCTCACTTTCTTCTGAAGAATTGCAGGGAATGTTCTATTTGTAAATTCCTACATAAAAATCACCTGTCACTCTCAGCAATCTCTCTCTCTCTCTGTCTCTTTTTTTTTTTTAAAGAAATGAAGACTCTACTTAAGTCTTAATAATTCCCTAGGTTACATTAAGTAGTGTTTATTTTATTAGAGTGAACATTATCTTACCATAAATATTTCAGTAATTTTAGCAGAAAAAAGAACAAAGCAAAGAACTTCTGTAAGCAATTATCTTTGTTTTAATTTTTGTTATATATTATCTCACCTCTTCTCTACCTTATTTAAAGCCTCCTTCTTCATTCAAAATTGCAGTCTAAGACATTTTTAATGGTCAATATTTTAATGGCATAAGCCATTAAACTAATTAAAGTTGCAATTTGCACCTTAAAAAATCCACACTATTCCTAAAAAAAAAAATCACATTATGTCCATCTTGAAAAGGGGAACGAAGTGGGAAGACATAATTCCTGATTTCAAAGTTACCGCAAAGCCATAGCATCAAAACAGTGTGGCATCAAGATAATGACAAGATAAGCCATAAGCCAAAGGAAGTATTTGCAAAAGACACATGATAAAGGACTGTTGTCCAAAACATACAAAAAACACTTCAATCTCAACAATAAGAAAACAAATAACCCAATTAAAAAATGGACAAGGGTCATAATAGACACCTCAACAAAGAAGATAAACATAAGGCAAATAAGCACATGAAAAGATACTCCACATGGTGTTCACCCAAAAATCTGCACACAGATCTTTATAGCAGCTTTTATCATAATTCCCAAAACCTGGAAGCAACCAAGATGTCCTTTAGTAGGTGAATAAATAAATTGTGATCTATCCAGACAATGAGGTGTTATTCAGGACTATGATATAGTGAGTTATTAAGCCATGAAAAGGCATGGAGGAAACTTACATGCATATTACTAAGTAAAAGAAGCCAATGAAAAGGCTGTGTACTATATGATTCCAACTCTATGACACACTAGCAAAGATAAAACCATAGAGAGAGTAAAAAAAGATCAGTGGTTACCAGGGGTTAGGAGGGAGGGAGAGACGAACAGGCCAAGGACAGGTGTTTTTAGGGCAGTGAAACTACGCAGTGTGATACTATAATGACAGGTACGTGCCATTTTACGTTTATCCAAACCCAGAGAATGCACAACACAAAGAGTGAAGTCTACTATAAACTATGGACTTTGGGTGACAATAATGTGTCTGCATAGGTTCATCAACTGTAACAGCTGTGGGGGGGTGTTGGCAATGTGGGGAGACTATTCTTGACTGGGAGCAGGAGATGTACAGGAAATCTCTGTGCCTTCCATTTAATTTTACTCTGAACCTAAAACTTCTCGAAAAAATAAATTCTTCAGAAAAAATATTACATTCCTTGTGGTTTTAATTTTAATCTCTATTTTCAGAACCTTCAAGGTGGCAGTTTACAACACTAATTTTACAAGTCATACCTCTTAATTTGTTCTTCTCTTCCAGAAATGTGAACAGGTCATAATGCTTTGTGGGAATACAATTAATGAAGTGCCAACTGGCGAAGGACACGAAACTAGGCACAAAACAGAAAATTTAGAGCAACAAAGTCGTTGCCCTTTGAGAGATTTCAGTACAAAATGTGTCATAAAAAGAGTACAGTAAGATAATGAATATAAACTCTGGACTGCTGCAATAAATATGTAGAGATTATTTTAAAAGCCAATACGGAATAGCAATCAGATCCTGAAAGTACAACCAATTAGAACACAATAGAAAAAGAAAAAGAAAGTGTAAAAATGAAACAAAAACTCTAGAACGATCAAGGACAATCCAGGTCTTATTCACAAATCCAGCAAGAGTAAGACTGGTCCCGTAACATCAAGTAAAGAAAATGAATAAAATACACGGATAAACAACACTCAGAGTCATTCTGTAGCTCCCCTTGCTTTCAAAAAGAATTTGTTTCGTTGAGTCTCAACATATTTGTACCTTTCATTCATGGTTAGAAGGAATGTAGCTCTGACCTTTATCCCTAACTTCCTTAGTGTGTTTGATTTAGATTGATAAATTTGTCAATAGATTTATAATCTTTAAACAAATGGGGACTAAACTTAGTCATCAAAACACTGTCAAATATTTGAGTCAAAGAAGGAAGAAAATAAGATAGCAGTCTTGTTTCCTTGTTATCATAGTTGAGTTTCCAGTAAATATGCCTCCTACATACCAAACTGTGAAACTATTTTTATTAAAAACAAATCTTACAGAAAGCAACCATTAATGAAATCGAAAGTCAATTGTTAGATTGTACATCACTGAGATTTGAAAAGAAAATACTTAACCACTAAATATTCTGCTTGCCATCGCTTAATATTCTGACATACATGAGGTGATTTCATTTCCTCTTGCATGTTATTTGTGTAATTTGGTCAAGTTGTCAACTAGAGAACACTGGTGCCCAGGTAAGGGCTTAATGGTTTGAATTTGAATGAAATTCATATTCAAATAAGTGACTCTTAACTTGTAGCATATGATTATAATGTATCACCTTTCTTTACTTAACACTATTTAATCAACTAGTAAACACAATTATCAGTACCTATTAAAAAAAGCACAGTATAGAAAAAGATTTAAGGAAATGAAAACACAGCAGAAAATTTAGATACTACAAGATTCTATCATAAAAATTAAAACTACAGAGGCCTCTCAGGAGAATTACGTTCCTTATTATTATTATCCCACCTAAACTTCAATTTTTCTCTCAGATGTAAAGAGAAAGCAACTAATTTTCAAGCTTTTCTTTATTTCAACCCCACACATTTGTTCCTTCTCCAGTATTGTTAATGTTTTAACTAACCTAGGTGACAAAAATCTGATTTTTATCAATTTGACAATTTCTATCAAATTGAATGTGTGTATCCCATTTCACATATTGATTTCACTGTTAGAAAATTATTCTATAGATATAACTGAACTAATAAAAAATATAAATGTAAAATGATGTTTAATGAAGCACTGTTTAAAATAGGAGAGAGAGAACCAAATATCCATCAGTAAGAGATATTGTATATTAAAATGATAAGCTCATGTTGTGATTAACTTACGGTTAAATTATGGTATAATCACAAGTGAAAGTAAGATAGATGTATACATGCTGATATGAAAAAATCTCCAAGAGGTATTAACTCAAAAAGGTTAAGAACATGTTTCTATAAGTATAAGCCTATTTTTGTAAAACAAATTTAATTTTTCAACTTGTAGAGTATTAACTACCTAGAAATTCAATAGTGGCGTATTTTGTATTTTGTCCATGCACATACATTATTTCTATTTTTTAAGTTAAAAGAACCATGTTGGCAACAAAACCACAGTATCAAAAACAACAGAGATATCAGAAACTAATTTTCTTTTTGAAATTTGTTGCTCACTTCAATTACTTTCAGAAAAAAAATATGAGACACGTTTAAATGGAAACTGTACAATTCAATAAAATAGCCTTGTAGCAGTTATCCTAAACCTAACATTACAATTTGCATAGTAGAATGGAGTAATCCACTGCCAATTTGTGAATATTTACCCAGTCATAGTCTATAAACTCAGCAATATACAGAGTGGCCTTGGCATGGTTATTCACAGTTCTCATCAGGAAAACAAACTCTCATTCCTCATCCAGGTGATGAAAATCCTTTGAAACAAATCAGACTGTAATAACTATAATTTTGTGGGAACTGTCCTGAAAATCAGAACTCAAACAAGAAGAAAGATACTTCTCAATCTAGATACAACAGAAAATAAAATTAAAACTACATACAAGTCAAGAACAGAATTTTACAAATCTCAGAGTAAATGGCTTGTTCAAGCGAGATAATTCAGAACATACAGAAAATTAAAATCTATTTGTGATAATGGGTTTAGAAGAATAATTATACAATGTTATATACAAGAAAATGGAAGACTGCATCTCTGTATGTATTGATAGACCGGGGTTTTCCAATCTTTGCACTACTGACATTTGGAGTCAGAAACTCCTTTGTTATGTGAGTCTTTCTGTTGCATTGCAGGTTATTTAACAGTATTCTTGGCCTGTTTCAACTGGTTGTCAGTGACACTTCTCTCCATTCTCCCATCTCTAGTTGTGATATACCAAAAATGTCTCCGGACACGGCCAAATATTCCCCTGGAGGGAAAATTCTTCCTGATTGAGAATCACGGATACAGACTATATTAACTAGCATGGGGGATTTAAATTATTTTTGCCATGATCCTTAGCAAAATACACATTTTAAGTCACAATTCAGTATCCAAAACCACATAGAGATGTATATGGGGATATATATGAAATATTTTGGCACGGACACTGATCAATCAAAACAGACAGTAGTGGTATTGCTAGAAGATCTTAGTGCATCAGGAAAACCCTTTAGCTTTTAGACTCTGAAGGGTTTCAATGGGAGGGCCCAGGGGAGTTACTGTGTTCAGGGGACAGAGGAGCCCCTGACTTTACCAACTATAAAAAAATACTTCATTATTGTAACAACGGGTTCAGCTGGTCCTACAAACTGACTGAATATTAGTACTTATAATAGAAACAAATATTTCATGAAACACTAGCACTGATAATACATACTGATATTTTCTATTTTCTCATTACTTTCTTTCCCTCTCTCCCTCTATTTTTTTATTTTGGTACCATTTACTAAACCACATTTACTGAACACATCGCTAAGTTAAAATTCACACTTTGATAAATTCTTTTTTTAAGATCTTATTTATTTGACACAGAGAGAAAGAGAGAGAGAGAAAACAAGCCGGGGTAGCAGGAGAAGGAGAAGCAGCAGGGAGCCAGATGCAGGGCTCAATCCCAGGACCCCGGGATCATGACCTGAGCTGAAGGCAGATGCTTTAACCTACTGAGCCACCCAGGCACCCCACATTTTGATAGAATTCTTGACTAAATATATATAATCTCAACCACACCAGTATGACTGATTTGTATCCATAGAAATAGCTATATTGATTTGGGATAGCTTTCTTGCGCAATATCACACAGTTCTGGGGATTTGACATAGTATTAGTACCAAGATGGAACCTATTCATAAATCTAATTGTCAACTACCTGGTATTTATGATGTGAAAACTACTGACAAATACCTCTAACTCAAATTATATCAGCTACCAAGCTGCTTGAAATTGCCTCAATAACCAGGCCTTTTAGGCTTTCAGTATTGAGAAGTTGGTGTAAGTTTAAAGACATTACATTGGTAGTTCAATAATTAAGTTATTAGTCTTCAACTTCTTTATATTAATTCAAAGGAAGTATGCTATTGCAGTTAAGAGTATGAACACTGGAGTCCTATAGGACTATATGCACACCCTGGCTTTGCTGCTTTGTATCTGTTAGTTTTTGGGCAATTAGCTTCTCTAAGCTTCACATACTTTTTTCTTAAAAGTGGAATTAACAATAGTATACGATATATGCAGTTATTGTGATAACTAAATGTATATAAAACATTTAGTTCTGTTCCCAGCATAATAGTAAGTGTTCCATAAGAGTTATTATCAACAAAAATGATAACACCAATAAGCTAGTGATGTGAGTGTCAACCATGTCATTCTGTGAACGTCAGAAAAAGGAATATATACTATGAGGATTTGAAAAAGAATGTCAAATTTGCTTCCTGCTCCAGACCAAAGTCTTTGGGATTATCCTTCCTGTAAACTATTTTAAATCACTTGAGATCTGTATATGAAAATTTATCATTTAAGTGAATTAATAACTAAAGATCTTTTACCTGAGTGGATAGGATATATACCATACTCTAAGGGAGAAAATCTGTCTGAAAAGCATTTTTCAGTAAGATTTTCCAAATACAGCATCTAGAGGGTTTTGGAAAACAAACTGGGTTGCTATTTATAGAGATTCAGTTTAACAATTGTTAGACTTTTTTTTTTTTTTGCTTTTTTTTTTAATTCATCTTTTCCACTTCTTGAAGGAAATTGCACAAATGTTCTACTGAATTGAGTCTCATATATACATACATCTGCTACATAGCAATTCACATATGCTGTCTCCTCAATAAAACACTAGATTGACACCAGCCTCCTGCAGCTCCTTCAAATGTGAGTCTATTTGGGGATGTTCTCTGTATTGGAAACTGGCAATCCCCCACACAATCTCATCTGGAAGATCCAAGAAATGGGAAAAAACAGAGTTAAGTAGCTTCCGTGGTAGGAAAATAGGCATTTCTGCTTAGAAAAATAATCGGAGCTGGTGCACTCTTTCAGAATTAAACACAAAAGCGTCCAGTTTGTGTTTTTCCAGTATACTGGAGACTTAATCTGTTTGGGGAGGTAAGGCTAAGCAAGTGGCAATACGAAAGGATATCTTTGAAATACAGGTAGTGGAATTTTAATTAATTTTGTGTTTGCGACTAACCCCAGTGATCCATCACCTCATTTAGCATTAATGTGAAATACAATGTAAGAATCAAAAGATCATGGAGATCAATTAATTCCAGTTGTCTTCGTATAGATGTGGTAACTGAAGTAAGCATTGTCTGTTCCTGATGTTCTCCTTAGTTTACAGTTAATTTTCAAAGTTTCTGGGAAAAGAAGATTGTCAAGATATATGTTTGAATTTCAGTGCAGGAAGATTCTGGTAAGGTTAAGGAAGAGTAAACATCCTACCTCTTCCGTTTATTACAATTTAAAGCTCTGGATGGCGTATATAAAACACTGATCCCAAAACCCTGAAAAGTAAATAATAGCTGGTAGATTGGAGGGGAAAATCAAAACTTGAAGAAAGACTGGCACAGTGACCAGCTTTTGTTTTTTTATTTTTTATTTTTATTTATTTATTTATTTTACCTTTTTACCATCCTTTTTGGACACAGAGCAGTCTGAATGAGCGACCATGTAAAGTATGGCTATGGAAAACCCTCTCTCTGTCTCTAGCCAGAGGGTTGGGAGAGGGAATTTTGGAAACAGAGAGAATGATAAATATGCCCTCTTTCACTTTTCTTTTCCAGCTCTGCCTGTCCTAGAGGCATAAACTAGTCGCCAGTCTTCAACTCTGTGATGTAGGAACTGGTAACAGCAACCAGGTGCACTTATTTGTCCTGGAGGAAAAAAAGAATTTGTGGGAAATTTACGGCAGTGTGGGGAGCTTAAAATCCTGGCTTTCTGGCCAGAGAACAAGAATGGTAAGCTCTGAAAGACAATGAAATTGGAAACTGATGTTGAAAGGAAATTTGGCCAAAAGGTCAATAAGAGCTACATATTAAGTTCTACTTATGCAGCTGAGGAAATGATCCCCAAACCAAATGCTTTGAGAACTAATGTATGGTGTAGACCACCATCCAGGTCCCAGGCAAGTCTTTGAATGGCACATAAGTAGGGTGAATTCAAACAGCAAACAAACTCTTTTAAAACTGAACCTACTTTAGAGCCACAGCCTACATAAGACAGAACAAGAGTTAAAACCTAGATGAAACAAGATTGTCTGTTAAACCAACAAATAAGTCAACATTCTCTAGAAGATTTTAATGTGAACTTAGAAAGTAATATTTCAAATATCTGGGACACAACACAAAATTAATCAACATACAAAGAAATGTGAACATTTCAACAATATTCAAGGTAAAAGGAAATTAACACATGCCAAACATGCAGTCTGATATGTTGGAATGATTGGACACAGATTTAAAACCAGTTACTATAACCAAATTTCTTGAAATAAGGGTAAGAACTCTTGCAACAAATGGGAAGCTTGAAAATTTTAAAAGTATAAGTTACTTAAAAAGTGAAAATTCTAAAACTACAAATACAACAAACAAAATAAAAATCTCATTTGATGGACTCAGTAGCAGACTGTAAATTATAAAGCAAAGATTCTGTGAACTTGAATGCCAACTAATAGAATAGTCCAGTCTAAACAACAGAGAGGAGAAAGACCAAAAAACATAATGATCAAAGCCTTAGTGGCTTATGAAACAATACCAAAAGATCTAATATATGTGTCATTGTAGTCATGTGAGGATAGAAGGTTTGTGCCCTACTCCCTGAAAATGGAGAAATAGTATCTTAAAACTCCCCAAATTTGATGAAAGACAAAAATCTGAGGGTTTAAGAACCTCTGTGAACTACAGTGTAATTCTTAAAAAACTATATCCTTACACATCCTAATCAAATTGCTTAAACCCAGACTTAAACAACAACAGCAACAACAACAATCCCACAAACAGCTTTAAAACAGCCAGAAAAATGATATGTGACATTTATGGGAAACAGTAATTTTAATGACTGCTGATTTCTTATCACAGACCATGGGAGTCAGCAGACAGTTGAACTTTTTTAAGCGTCAAAAGCAAACAATTCTTAACTAAGAATTCTCTATTCAGCAAAAATATCCCTCAAAGATTGAGGTAAAATAAAAATATTCTCAGATGAGAAAAACTAAAATAATTAGTTTGTAGCAACACTACTCTAAAGGAAATGCTGACAGTTATTCAGGTGAAAGGGAAATGATGCCTGAAGAAAACTTGATAAATAGGAAACGAGAAAAATGAAAGAAAAAAGAAGTAAATATATTTGTAAATATAATACACCATCTTTCACCTCTAAAACGTTTTAAGTATGTGTGACAGTTGAAAACATATTTAAGACTAGCTGATGGATATTCAATTTATCCAGATACAATATATAGGACAATAACATAAGGAGGGTAGGGTAAAGAGACATAAAAAGTTGTAAGGCCTCCACATTTCACATAAAGATGTAAAGTATTGATTCTGTATTAAGTGTGAAAAGTGGCGAGTGTATATCATAAACCCCAATCAGTAAAATAAATATAAAAAATATATAGTGACATATTCGATATATTAAAATGGAATTCTAAAAGTCATTTTCATAATGTGAAGATGGCAAGAAAGAGAAAAAACAATGAATAGATGAAATAGAAAAGAATAAAAGGGTAGTCTAAATTAAAATGTATTAATATTATATTAAATATAAATAATATAAGACCACTAAACTAGGGATGCTTGGCATGCAACTCTTAATCTTGGGGTCATGAGTTCAAGCCCCACACTGGGTGTGCAGCTTACTTTTAAAAAAATTAATTTAGGCCACCAATTTAGGGCGCCTGGGTGGCTCAGTTGGTTAAGCATCTGCCTTCGGCTCAGGTCATGATCCCAGGGTCCTGGGATGGAGTCCTGCGTTGGAATCCTTCCTCGGTGGGGAATTTGCTTCCCTCTCCAACCCTCTGTCCTGCTTGTGATCTTTTTTTCAGTCTCTTGCTCTCAAATAAATAAATAAAATCTTTAAAAATAAATAATAAATAAATAAGACCACCAATTTAAAGACAGAGATAATTAGATTGAATTAAAAATATTCAAATATTTGCTGTTTATGCAAAACTTACTTTAAATATAATTATATTGACAGAATAAAGTAAAAAAAAAAAAAAAGGAGAAGTTATACCATGCAAATCTAATCAAAAGAAACCTGAAGAGGCTAGAGGAAGGGAAGTTACCAAGATAAAGAGAGACATTATGTAGTGATAAAAAGAACGTTCACCAAGAAGATATAGTAATCATAAGTTATAGGTGTCTTACAAAAGAACTTACAAATGCTCGTGGGTGCATTAGAGACATCAGCATTCACTTGACTATAGTTGACAGAACGTAGAGATAGAAAATTATCAAGGAAGTAGAAGACTTGAACAATACTTTTGTGATATTGTGAGTTATAATAAGAAATATATATTTGGTTTTTATACCTGTTTCTGTTACAGAGCTCCCCAAACCCTCAGAATTTCCTAGGAATTGAGAGCAAAAAAGGTGTCTTTTGTCACGTTAATAAGATCCACATCTAAGGGATGGGGGCTGATTGCCAGGAGAACCAAGAATGTGATTAGAGGTTGGAACTTTCAGTCCGACTGCCCTGAATTCCAGGGAGGTGGAAGGGGCTGAAGAGTCAATCAATTGCAAATTGCCATTGATTTAATCAATCATGCTTATGTAATTGAGGCCACCATAAAATCCAAAGGAAGAAATTCAAAGAGCTTCTGGATGGGAAAGCACATGGAGATTTAGGAAGAGTTGTATACCTGGAGAGGGCATGGAAGTTCCTCCTTTCTCCATACCTAGCCCTAGGTATCTCTTCCATCGTGCTATTCCTGAGTTATACCCTTTCATAATAAACCAGTAATCTAATAAGTAATTGTTTCAGAGTTCTGTGAGCAGCTCTAGTAAATTAACTGGATATAAGGAGGGGGTTTTTGGAACTTCCAATTTATAGCCTATGGGTCAGAAGCCCAGGTGAAAATCTAGACTTTCAATTAACATCTGACTACAGGGAGGAGGGGAGCAATGTTTGGGACTGATGCTATTTAAACCTGTGGGATCTGATACTATCTCCAGGTAGATAGCGTCAGAATTCAGTTGAATTGCAGGATACCCTGCTGGTTTCTGGAGAATTGCTTGGTGTGGAAAAAAAGCTACCCCTACAAACACTGGAACTGGATGCAGAACCTTTCAGTTGGTGATCAGAGTAGAATCAGAGTCAGAACCTTTAACCATCAGCTCTTTTCACCAAACGACATATATAGAACCCTTAATCCTATATCATGAGATACACATTTTTATTTGCATATGAAATATTTACCAAAATAAAACATATTCTAGGTCACAGGAAAAAAATGTCAAATTAACCAAAAAATAAAGTCATACAAACTTTATCTTGTCACCATAATGGAATTTAACTAGGAATCAACAACAGAAAAATATCTGGAAAACATCTACTCACTTGAAAATTAAACAACACACTTCTAAATAATCACTGTGCCAAAGAGGATGTCTCAAGAGACATTCAAATATATTCTGAATTGAAGGAAAATGAAATACATCATATCAAAATTTGTGGGATGCATCAAAGTCAGGAGTTATAGAAATTTATAGCATTAAATGCATATATTAAAATAAAAACCTCAAATCACTAAGCTTGTATCTTAAGAATCTTGGAAAAAAAGAACAATAAAAACCCAAAGCATGCATGAAAAGGAATTAAAGACATGAACAGATATCAAAGAAATTGAAAATGGAAAAACAGTAGAGAAAACAAAATCAAAAGCTCGTTCTTTTTAAACATCAATAACATTGATAAAACCAAGAAAATGAGTAAACATAAAGTTACAGTATCAAAAATAAAAGAGGGACTATCTCTATAAACTGTACGCATTAAAATTTAATAAGGGAGTACTATGAACAACACTGACTCAGCATGGACTACTATAAAAAAAATACCAAGTGGGTGGTTTATCAACAACATAAATTTATTTCTCACAGGTCTGAAGACTAGAAGTCCCTTATCGGGTTCCAGCATGGTTAGGTTGTTGGTAAGGGCCCTCTTTCTGGTTTACAGATGGCTGTTTTTTTGCTGTATCATCTCATTGTGAAGAGAGACCCAGTCAGCTCTCTGGTCTTTTCTTTTAAGGGCAATAATTTCATTCCTGGAGGTTCTACCCTTATGACCTAATTATCTCCCAAAGACCCCATCTCCAAATACCATCACATTGGAATTAGGGTTTCAGCATAAGAATCTGAAGGAGTCATAACCATGTAGTCCATCACAAACACCATGAACATAAATTTGACCTAAGGAAAATGGGCTATTTTCTTGTAAGACATAAACTGAGAAAACTCTCTCAAGAAGACAGATAATCTAAATAGTCTTGTATCTAACAAAGACATTGAATTCATAATAAAAACCTTTATGAAAGAAAAATGTCCAGTCTAGATGATTTCACTAAATTCTACCAGATGTTTAAAGAAAAAAATAATACAAATCTTACATAGAATCTTTCAGAAAACAGAAGAAAAAGGAATGCTTACCAACTCATTTTATGATTTGAGAATTGTCCTCATACCAAAACCAGACAAAAACAATACAAGAAAATAAAACCATAGGACAATATGAATTATAAGCAAAGATGCTGAAATCTTCAATAAATTACTAGCAAATTAACCCAGCAATAAATAAAAAGCATAAAATATCATGAGCAAGTGAAATTAATCTCAAGAGTGCAATATTAAAAATCAATATTAAAAAATCAATCCATCAATGTAATCTACATCAACAAGTTTAAAAAGAAAAACCACATGATCATATAAATAGATGAAAGAAAGTATTTGGCAAAAGTCAACATTTATTCATGACTTAAAAAAAAACAAACCCCAGCAAACTAGGAATATAAGGGAACTTCCTTTACCTGATAAATGGCAGCCACATGAAACCTACAAGTAACCTCATGCTTAATATTGAAAGATTAAATGCTTCCCCTAAAAATAAAGACCAAGGCAAGGATGTTTATTCTCACCACTCTTATTCAACATTCTACAGAAATCCTATTAATCACAATGAAGCAAGGAAAAGAAATAAAAAACATTGAAATAGAAAGAAAAAAAGTTAACTTCCATCTTTATAAAAAAACAAGATTTTCTATGTAGAAAATCACAAATAATCTACAGAAGAGCTCCTAGTATTTACAAATGAGTTTACCAAGATCGCAGAATACAATGTGAACACAATAAAATCAATATTATTTCTGTATACTATTAATAAACAATTGGATACAGATATTTTTAAGGTGTCATTTATGAGTCCCCCAAAAAGGAATTATTAGGTGTAAATCTCACAACATATGCATAGTTATAGGCATGTTAAAAATTACAAAATGCTGATGAAAAAATATAAAATAACATCCAATATATGAAGAAATATATAGTGTTTATTGAGTGGGAAATCCATTATAATTAAGATGTTAACTCCAACCAAAATGTTTGCAGTATGTCTATGTCTAGACATAGAAAAACTAATTTAAATACTTATATGGAAGGGCAAAAGAACTAACCAAAAATGTTGAACTATAACAATCAAGAGTGTATGTTATTGGAAAAAGGGCTGACACATAGATCAATGAAATAGAATAGAGAATACAGGAAAAAAAAACAAAGCAAACTCTAACATAAATACGATTGATTTTTTAATAAACAAAAGAGACACTTCAATGTAAAAATGATAGTCCTCTTAACAAATGGTCCTTACACTTGGACATTAGTTTACCCTTCTGTCCTGAAAAGAAAAAAAAGTACCACAATCTATGCCTTATACAAAATTAACTCGAAATAGATTGTATAGTAAATTGTAAAATGCCAAACTATAAAACCCTTAGAAGAAAACATAGGGAAAAAAACTTTAAGTTAGGCAAATACTTGTTAAACATATTTCTGCTGTTATGTCCAACACAAGATTTGATACCCAGAATGTATGAATAACTCTTACAATTTAAGAATAAGGAGACAAACAACCCAATAAAAATACAGGCAAAAGATTTGAATAGCCAGTTTGACAAACAATGTATATGAGTGGCCAATCAGCATATAAAAAGATGCTCAACATTATTCGTCATTAATAAAATGCACATTGCCATACTACTACACACCTATTAGAATGGCGATAATGAAAAACACTGAAAATACCAAATGCTGGCTAGTAAGTAGAACAATTAGAAATGTGTCGCTGGTAGGGAAATTGTATAGATACTCAGGAAAATAGTTTCGCTGCTATCTCAACATGAAATATTTCACTCCTCTCTCCTCTTGCTTAGTTTCTGAACTGTCAGATGTAATTCTTATTATTACTCTATAGGCAAGGGTTTTTTTTCCTCTATCTTATTTCAAGATTTTTTGTTATCTTTGGCTTTCTAAAGTTTGAATATGATATGCTTAAGTGCACTATTTTGGGGCATTTTTCCTGCCTAGTGTTCTTTGAAATTCCTGGATCTGCAGTTTGATGTCAGACATTAATTTGATGTCAGATGAGAAATTTCTCAGTCAATATTGCTTCAAATACTACTTCTGTTCTTCCTCTTTTATTATATATTCCTACAATGCAGATGTCACACCTTTTGTAGTTGTCACACAGTTCTTGGATATTGTTTATCTGTAGTTTGTGTTTAAGTCTTATTTCTCTGCTTTTCAGTTTTGGAAGTTTCTAGTGTCATATTCTCAAGCTAAGATATTCTTTCCGTGGCTATGTCCAGTCTATTAATGAGTTCATCAAAAGCATTCTTCATTTCTGTTACACATTTTTTTTTTAATCTCTAGCATTCCTTCTTGGTTCTTTCTTGTGATTTCTGTCATTGCCCGTCTATTTTTGCATGCTGTCTACTTTATTCATTAGAAACCTTAGCATATTAATCATAGTTGTTTTAATTCCTATTCTGATAATTCCAACATCCTTGTCCTATCTGATTCTGGTTCTGACACTTGTTCTGTCTCTTTTGACTGCATTTTTAAAATACTTTTTAAAATTTTTTGCCTTTTAGTATGTCTTGTAATTTTTTTGAAAGATGGACAAGACAGGCTGGATACAAGTAACTGTAGTAAATAGTTCTTTAGTAAGGTAGTGGTAAAGTGTCACGGGGCGGGGCGGGGGGATGCTCTATAGTTCCATGACTAGGTTTCAGTCCTTGGGTGTGCTTGGGCCCCTGCATTGTGAATTCCAACAGTGATTCTCAGTTTTTTCACCACCACCTCACTTAGGTGGGATAGGATGGCTGTAACAGGCTGGTGTTGGGTCTTTTCCTCCACACAGGTAGGTTAGACTCTGGTAAAACTCTAGCAGGCTATCCTCTGGTTAACTGGTTTTTCCCGAGGTAGGCCTTGTTAGTAATAGAATGCTCTGGCATATTTCAAAATGGTTAGATTTCTCCTACCCCTGTAGGAAGCATAAAAGTACAACGGGATTTTTCTCCATATTCCCCATAAGAACCTGGTAGAATTCCTGCATATAAAATTCACAAAAGCTTAGGGGTACCTCTATGATTGGATTTCCTGGAGCTTTTAATTCTGATTTGCCCACAGTGAGCCTCCAGAAATTCCTCAATTTTATTTTGAATTGGTTAGTTCCCATGGAGCTTTTAATTCCAGTGAGCCGCAATTCTCTGTATCTACCTGTCTGTCTAATTTTGGAGTAGCAGTTTGCCCTGTGACCTCACTTCTATGACGAATAAAAGGTGAGTTGTTGATTTTTCAGTTTGCTCAGCTTTTTACTTGTTAGGACAGTGACAATTTCTAATCTCCTTACATGCCAGACCAGAAAGCAGAAGTCTAATCATTTCTTAGGAAGTTAAATTTGCACTTACCATATGACCCATCACAATCTCACAAAAACTGTACATGAATATTTACAGCAGTCGAGTCATAATGACCAAAAGACTGAAAGCAACTCAAATGATCTTCAATGAGAGAATGGATAAACAGATTCTGGTACAACATACAATGGAATACTACTCAGAAATAAAAGAAATTAAAATTGATACACTTAACAACATGAAAGAATTCCAAAGGCATACCAGTTAAAGGAAGCTACTCTCAAAGGTTTCATTCTGAAAGATTTCATTTGTAGATAATTCGGGACAGACAAAACAACCCCAGTGGAGAAGGTTATTGGTTACCAGAGTTAAGGTTGTAGAGATTTGATAGTCAAGGGGCAGCACAAGGAAATTCTTTGGGATATTGGTTTATTCTCTATCCTGGTTGTGCTGGTTGTTACATAAGCTTAGAGATGTATTAAAACTCAGAAATATATAATAAAAATGTGGATTTTACTTTATGTGAATTTTTTAAAGCCAATGCAGTAATAGTTTTTTTCTCTTGTTTAAAAGAAAAAGAATCCTCAAAAAGGTTTTCTATGCTATTTCCTCTAGCACATTCACAGCTCCAAAATTAGACATCACGCCAATCATATTTTTGACTACTTTATAATCTCTTGAATACCAGTGCACCAGATGCAGCCATAGGAGGGAAAATACACTAACTTGCATTGACGTGAAGTCTAATGAAACAACACTTCTCAACCCAATGTTTTTAGCAAAAGGGACCATTAACCACAGCATATTATTTAATAAAGCAATGCGGAGAGGTAGTCTGGGCAGAAAAAAATAACAGAATAAGAGACAAATTCCCTTTGCTTTTGAGTACTGTTTAATGAATCTAATTAGTAAGCCTCAATGGTCTTGTAGAGGCTTTGGGGATTTTTGCATTCATTTTGAAAACAAAATGAATTTTCTGGCAGCTCCTAAAACAGAATGTTAAGATAAGAAATGTAACACAAAAAGCAGTAACCTTGAATCAGAAACGAAGAGCTGACTGGAGGTGCTGCTGAGACTATAAAGAAGTTTGTCTTTTCTCTGCAAGATCACCTTTCATTTCAAACCAGCAGCTTCACAAAAAATGTGGGGATTAGGGAGAAAAACAACTCTGAGCTGGGGATGGGAACTAGTTGGAGGTTAAAACTCTGGGGGTTTAGAAGAGAAATCAAACAATATAAGGCTATAAATAAGTTTAAGAACAGTAAGTTGGCAATTAAGTTGGATGTTAATTAATCAGCAAAAATAAAATAGGGTGACCACCCAACAGAAAGTCAGTGGTGAAGGCTTTCATTTCCAGCCAGTTCTGTAAGGGAAGTTTAGTGTTTGTGCTTCTCCAGGGAATCTCTCCAGACTATGCCATGACAGGTGCCAGCCTGCCTACCAAATTACAAAGGTCGCACTTCTGTTCTTTGCCAGAGCCTCTGGGCTCATGTCAAGATCACTAAGAAATGCTTTCTTTGAAGCAAGAGATGGTTCTTACTCTTTACCCCATCTCCCACTATCATCTCTTAAAAAAACATGCTTGCCCTAGGCTTTAGTCAGCCACTAGAGTGTGCGTGGGCTAACGGCGTCCAGCTCAGTGCACGATACAGAAATAAGACACTGAGTTAACTTTCAGTTTGTCAAGATGTACAGGCATGAGGTGACAGTGTCTGACCCTGGTAATCATCCTGTATCCCAAAGTCAGGTGAAGTTCTAAATCAGGTGAATACTCAAATAAGACAAACAACAATAGGTCACTGTAGAATTAACATGGCATTTTTGGAACAATTCACAGATCTTTTGGAAACGACTGTCCCTGAGGCACAACATAATTGCAGGAAGTGACAAGTGGAAAACTTAACCAAAGCCTTGGTTGGCTTTGTTGCCTGCCTCGCTATATCTCACAGTTTGCTAAGGCAAATCTGTGTGACCAGAATGAGAAAATTAATAAACAAAAGTAGGAGTGGATATTAGTAAAATGCAAACCATGGCTCAAGATAAATAGAATCTCCAGTGGATTTTCTCCCAGGTAATTCTGTCAAAATGCAAACCTTATATATTTAGGAACATGTAGGTGTACAGGTGCTGAATAAGAGGGGAGATGGTTGGCCATCTAGTATCTGCTGAAAGGAAATTATCAGAAGGCAATAATAATAGCAATAGTAATAATAACTTAAAACGAAAAAGATAGCAGATAGGAAGGAAAATATCTGAGTTAGTATATTCATTTTTTTTTATCAACTCTGAGCGCACCTTGGCTGTGTATGCATCATTTGACTGTTTATTTTTGTTTGTTAAAGATTTATTTATTTATTTTTTTTAGGGAGAGAGAGAGAGAGAGAGAGCACTTGAGCAGGGGGAGGGGAAGAGGGAGAGGAAGAGAGAAAATCCTCAAGCAGGCTCCCCACTGAGCATGAAGCCCATTGTAGGGCTCATCCCAGGACCCTGAGAGATCATGAGCTGAGCCAAAATCAAGAGCTGGTTGCTCAACTGACTGAGCCACCCAGGCACCCCTTGACTGTTTAAAATGGACAAGTGGTTTAACACATGAAGAAACTTGGAATAATGTATTCTGATATGTAAATTACTTGAAAAATGAAATCAGTCTGTATGAAATTCATTCAAAGCGGATCAAACCTAAAATTCCATGAAATTAGATATGTAATAAATATTTTGCACGATTACAGTGAGGTTCATTTACTATTATTTATACTTCAGTGTTGGTATGATTTAGAACTTGGACAGCCTCTTCTTTTGATAATCTGTTTCTGTTTATAACTGGTCATCATACTCTCCAATTTCCAGCTTTCATAGAACACATACTATTTAAGTATCTGTGTCCTGTATATCCCAGAGTGCCAACCCAGTGAAGAGTGAAAAAAATTCAATCATCTAAATAGATTTTTTGAATTATATGAGACACACACACAGCTTTTACTGGCATTTTTCATTTCCTTCTAAAAAGATAGCTAATTATGCATATAACCTTGGTCAACTTATTGAAAAATGCATAAATAAAATAGCTAATTCTATGGCATAATGTAAATTACAACACCACAGAAGTTTGGCTGAAAATTTCACTTTTATTTTTTAAAATAAGATTTAATTATATATTTATTTATTTATTTACTTGAGAGAGAGAGTGTGAGCAAGAGGAGGGGCAAAGGGAGAGGAAGAGAATCTCAAGCAGATTCCCCACTGAGCTTGGAGCAGAGGAGGGGCTTGATTCCAGGACCCTGAGATCATGACCTGAGCTAAAATCAAGAGTCAGAGGCTTAACTGACTGAGCCAACCAGGCACCCCTTCAATTGTTTTTATATAGACACAGTTTTAATTGAACTGAATTGATACAGCTATATCAAACATAGATCCAATCTATGTTTGAAAATGTATTTACAAAGAAAACCAACAAAGCAAGGGAAACATCAAAGATACTGAATCCTTTTTATTGATGCCGACCTACAAACTTTAAGCCACACCCTCAGAAGCTTCTGAGTGTTAAATAATATAATCAAAAACACCATTCCTTCCCTCCAGGAAGAGAAGGCCTGAAATCAGTCTGGTTAGCTTGACGTGGTCTGTAAGTGGTCAGAACATCTGTTCTAAACCTAAATGCCTATAGGCCAAGCAGGTAACCTAAATAACTGAAGTGATCTGGGTGAGCACTGTACTCACACACGAGCACCCGTCCTTAGACACAACAGAGCCACAGGATTTTCTGCCTGCTTTTCTAAATGCCATAGTTTGTAAGCAAGGTTTGCTCAACTAGGAGTAGAAGTTTAAAAACCAAGTAAAAATTATCTAAGCAATTTTTATCTTGTGTAAATACAAGTCATATGTAACCAGATCTTGTCACTTTAAGAGAAAATAGTTTAGCATAGTGGGGTTTTTTTTATTCTTTAAACACACACACACACACACACATGCGTGGGTATATATGATAATTTGTGAAATCTAAATATCTATGTTATAGGTTGAATTGTGGTCCTCCCAAATTAATATGTTGAAGTCATAACTCCCCAATATTTCAGAATGTGATTGTATTTGTAGATAAGGTCTTTAAAGATGTAAGTAAATTAAAATGTCTCTAATCCAATATAACTGATGCTCTTATAAGAAACAGACATTAGGATATAGATAGTCATAGAGGGAAGACCGCGTGAAGACACAGGGAGAACACAGTTACCGAGTGGCCAAGAAGAGAGGCATCAGAAGAAACCAACCCTGCCAGCACCTTGAGATCAAATTTTCAGCCTCCAGAATTGAAAGAAAATAAATTGCTGCTGTTTAAGCCACCTTTGCTGTAATATTTTGTGATGGCAGCCCCATCAAAATAATACAATTGCCATTCAATCAAAATTGTGTTACTAAGTATAACAAAGCTGAATGTATTTGAGTATGTAAGTCATCTCTGAGTTAGAAATCATGGATGTTATTTAGAATATGGCAATCACTCTATCACCCCTTCCCTATGGGTCTCAATGTCAGATGACCTTGTTTTGGCAAGCTTTAATATAGGAGATGTATCTATTTCTAAATAGACTGAGGGAATTAATTTTTGATATATGCCCATGGTTTCTATCACAGGACTACACCTTACTTCCAACAAACTGAGGAGCTAACAAATTAAATAAAACAAACAGGTGGTCTCCAAAAATAGTCACATCTAATCCTGCAGTCCAATGGAAGAGGTTAGAATTAGGGTATAAACTTGTTTTTAGCACAGCTGCTGAGTCTAGGCAATGTTTTGCTTTGTTTCAATTTCAGTTTGTTATTGTTATTTGCAGGTTTGTTTGCTTAAAAAAGATAGAAGAGGAAAAAAAAACACAGAAATTGTGCAGAACAAATAAGACCACAGAACACTGTACAAAATTGCATGTTTCATGAAGTCAAATGATGACAGACATAACTAGGTCCCAAGTCAAGATCAGATTATCTGAAAATGTATTCATCTTTTAACTGACTTTCAAATTATGTTAACCATTCATTTCTTGGGACTCCCTCAGTCATTTGCACAGCAAAAAATTTCCTTGAGGAAATCTTAGATAATTTTTAAAATTCCAGATGATGTTTTTTTATCAACTTAATAAAAAGTTTTTATTAGCTTTTATTGTATGTGTATATCAAGGTCCCGGGCTATTAAAATGCCAGTAACATTTCTTTAACCTTAAATATGCAACTATCACAAAATCTAAGCTACCAGTGAGCAAAGCCAGAGAGCTATCAGGGAAGTCTTCCATTGCTTTTCTCCATCTTAATGTTCTCTTTATTTTAGAAATCTTTGTTGAAGATTTCTTTTGCCCTTAGAATTTCAGAGCTTTAAGAAGCTGTCAAGCATATTTTCTCAGGAAACTATAGTTCTGACCTTGGAAAGACTTTGACAGTAGGACTAGAGCCAAATGAATGAGTGAATGAATGAATAAATAAATAGAAGCAAATTATTCTTCAGCATTCTTTATGTAATTTTCTTTGTTTTGCTACTCAGAGCTTTTGTACAAATTTCTCTGTATCCAGAATCCCATTCTTAATTTGGGTTATTGCTCCAGATGAGGTTATTCCAAGAAAATGCTTTACGCTCTATAACGCAATAGGTCTAAAGTCTAAGCATAGGGAGCTCTAAGTAGCACTGTGACCACAAGTAAGTTACTTAGCCTCTCAAATACATAGTTTCATCATTTGTAAAGTTGAACCAACCCCAGTGGCTTATTGCCAGCAATAAAGATATCATCCAGATGAATCACTTATCGTAGAGCCTATCACAAGAAATCTACTCTATAAATATTTGTTATCAATGAATCTATGCTCTGGTTCTGTGTAAGATGAAATAAACACTCCATCCTGTTTCTTCCACTAAATACATCTATAAAGCCTGGAGAGAATGCATGGAAGAGCTATTCAAGGGTTCTGAAAGTAAATAGTAGTACAAAGATCGAGGAGGAAAATCAAAATTTGAAATACTACTGACATGTCCATGAGTTTACATTTTTCTTTTTTTACTTTGGTAACCCCAGCCTTAACTCAATGCACCAGAAATGGGTACCAAGGAACAGTTAAAATTCTCTAGCTCTGGTTCAACAGTGGAAAAGGAAGTCATTAGCCCTCAGAAAGATCATGGATTTTTGTTTTCTCTCAGCTCTCAAGAAATCATATGGTATTGGTGATAGCTATAGGCAATAGGAGACTATACCAACCAGAACTCTGGTTGAAGGGAATATTCCTGGATCAGTGGAGTTACAGTTCCAAGAGATTGGGGTCTATCCTTTTACTTGCTTTTGGTCTCCCTCTCTCTTTTTCTGCTTGGCCCATGACATGGGATCATTTGGTGAAGTACACAAAAGAACAAGTTAAAGAGAGCCTCAGCTTTCTGATTATAGGAACAAGAACAGGAGTCCCAGGGAAACAGGAATCACTGAGGCAACTGAAAAGAGGCAGGAGCTTGTGAAAGTAGTCCAAGAAAAGTTTTTATGAACTCCTAGGCTCACCCTAAGTTGTACATGTATAGCTCTGGGATTATTCAGCATACTAAAGATATTGAGAGCTGAATTAACAGATATACCAACACTGAGGTCCCAGATTGGTGACTGGGTGATGTGTGTGTGGAACAGATTAGAATAGTACCATAATGGCTTTGAAAACCACAGACTGGAAACTGTGGTTGAACCTAAACTGGTCTATTGCCTGCTAAAACAAACATATCATTTTTAGAAACTAATCAAAACTCAAAACTCATTTGATAATATTCCAAATATCTAATATTCAATCCAAATTTACTTGGCACAAAAAGAACTAGAAAATCACAGGGAAAAAGACAACCAACAGATTTCAATGATAATATACCACAAATGTTGAAATTCCTTGACAAATATTTTAAAGCTGTTACTATTAAAGTACTACAGCAAGCAATTGTGAACACTACTGAAACACATTTTAAAAAACGGAAAATCTGAGCAAAAAAATAACTGAACGTATAAATTAAAGAAAACAAATGGAAATTTTAGGAAGTTCAGTACATAAAGTCTCCTGAATGGCTCAGTCAAAAATGGAGATGACAGTGGAAAGAGTCAATATATTTGAATATAAAGCAATAGAAATTATTCAACATTATTCAATTATTCTCTGGGCAACAGAGGAAATAATATAAAATTTTTTAAAAAATAAGGACTTACTGGACAATAGCAAGTGATCTAACACTTGTGTTATCAAAGTCCCAGAAAGATAGAAGAGCGTGGAACTAAATATAATCCTTAAGAAAATAATATCTGAAAACTTCTCTGTAGTTGTGAAACATATAAACCTACAAATTCAAAGAAGCACAGATATTCAAAACAAGATAAACTCAAAGAAAGCAGTCATAGTGACTTCACAATCAAACTGCATATAACCAAAGACAAAAAACAATTCTTGAAGACAGAAAGAGGACACATTGTATATAGTGTAACAGGAATTTTAATGACAGATTTCTTGTCACCAATCAGAGTTCAAAAGAAAGTGGCACAGCATTTTTAAACTCCTAGAAGAAAATATCAATCCAAATTCTTTTTTTTATAATTTTTATTTTGTTATATTAGTCACCATACAGTACATCCCCAGTTTTTGATGCAATGTTCCATGATTCATTATTTGCATATAACACCCAGTGCACCACGCAATATGTGCCCTCCTTAATCCAAATTCTATATCCAGCAAAAATATCTTCTACAAATAAAGACATCTCAGATAAAGGACAATTAAGATAATTTGTTTCCAATGAAACTGAGGTAAGGCATAATTCATTAAAAGCCTTAAGATATACAAGAAATAGTACTAGGGGAAACAAATCTTGGAATACCATGAATGCAAAAAAGCATCAAAATAGTAAACCTTTGAGTAATATATTAGCACATTCTTCCCTTGAGATTTGTACATTTATTGTTGAAACAAAAGATTACTGCTGTATAATGAAGAATGTACTTAGTCTTTGTCCCAGGTTCCTGGCATGAAACTCCTAAAATCCTTATAAATTCCTGAGTAATACAAGTGTCTTTATCATTCATGAGCCCCTTTGGATTTTACCTGATAGTTTATAAAAAATGAGATGCTTCATGATAGGCTCCTAAATATTTCAGAATTGGAGTAACAATGCCTGAAAGACCAACCATGTGGTTAGAGGGTTGGGTCTTTGAGGGGGTCTGACCTCTAAGAATGGAAAGGGTGCTAGAGATCAAGTTCAGATTGAATCAAGATTCAATCAGTCACACCTATGTAATAAAACACCAGTAAAAACTCTAGACACCAAATCTTAGTGGAACATCCTGGTTGGAACATGTAGGGTGACTTGCCTTGATTCCATGTGGTGAGGGCACAGAAACTCTGTACTTGGGACCCTCATAGACCTCACCCTTCATCTGGCTGGTGCTGATTTATATCCTTTATAATAAAACAAATTGTAAGTAAAGTACTTTCCTCGGTTCTGAGAGCCATTCTAGTGAGTTATTTAACCTGAGGAGGTCATGGGAACTCCTAAATTTGTAGCTAGTCAGAAGTATAGATAACCTGGGGAATTCTGAAGTGTGGTGGTACCTGAATGGGGGCAGTTTTGTTGGTGACCATGTCCTTAAACCTGTGGAGTCTGGTGTAAACTCCAGGTGGTTAGTGTCAGAATTGAATTACAGTATACCAGTTGTTGTCAGAATTTTTTTTTTTTTTGACGGGGGAGATGATTTTAATGTACATAGATGTAATATATAAGAAAACTATGAAACAAAGGAGTGTTAAAAAGAACTATCTGGTAATTTCTACATTCAACTTGAAGTTGTAAAATGTCAACTCTGTAGAAAGACTGTGAGGTTAAGTATGTGTGTTATAATCTCTAGACCAACTACTTCTAAAAAGTATAGAAAGAGATATAGTTAAAAACACAACAGATACATAAAAGTAGAATACTAAAAGACATTTAAATAACCCAAAAACTAGATGAAAAAGAAAAAATGGAGGGATTAAAAAAAACCCAGAAAACAAAAAATAAAATGGTAAACCCATGGATTAGTCTGCTCAGACTGCCATAGCAAAATAACACAGACTGAGTAGCTTAAACAACAGCCATTTTCTCATAGCTTGTGGAGTCTAGAAGTTTCATGATCAAATGGCAGCAAATTCAGTTGTGTGGAGATCTTTCTTCCTGGCTTGTAGGTGTCTACCTTCTTGTTGTGTCCTTACATGATTTTCCTTTGGAGTCAAAAGAAGAGACAGACAGAGAGAGATCTCTGGTGTCTCTTCCTCTTCTTGTTAGGACACTAGCCCTATCAGACTAAGGTCTCACCCTTATGATCTCAATCTTTATTACATTCGTCTAGGTCCTATCTTCAAATACGGTCACATTAAGGGTTAGGGCTTCAAATATGAATTTTGGGAAGGATACAATTCAATTCATAACAATGTAAACCCTAATGTATCAATAATTTCATTAAATGCAAAATGTTGATTCATACCGAGTAAGAGACACATGAATTAAAAATTATCCACCTATATGCTATTTACAAGAAACTCATTCCACATATAATTATATAAGTGAGTTAAAAGTAAAAGAATGGCAAAAGATATAGCATGCAGATACTAATCAAAAGAAAGTTGGAATGGCTCTGTTAATATCAAAGTCTAATTTTCAGAGCAAAGAAAATTAGCAGGGATAAAGAGGAATATTATATGAGGATAAGATGGTTAATTCATCAAGAAGATGAAAAAATCCTTAAGTGTGTTTGCAGCTAACAAAAGAACTTTGAAATATATGAAGCAAAAACCCACTAAAAAAGAGAAATATACAAACACAGAAAGAAGACTTCAGTACTCCACTCTCAGTAATACATAGAATTAGCAGACATAAAATAAGCGAGGATATGGAAGAGTAAAACAGTACCATGAAACAACTGGTCTTAGATGACATTTATAGAATACTCCAACAAGAGCAAATTACATTTTTTTTCAAGAGCACATGGAAAAAATCAAGAACAAGGATCAGCAAACTATGGCTATTGGTCACATAGCCAATGTGGATTACACACTGCGAGAGATGACCGCCTAAGTTTGGGAATATCACATGATGGGAATCATTGGAGCCATTTTTGAAGCTAGTTACCATACTCTTCTAACAGTGTTCTCCACTGCAACTTTACTATACATATCTCATGAAAGGGGAAAAAAACAATTAAAAAGTGGCCCAAAGTCTTGAACAGACACATCATCAAATTAAAAATATATAGACAAATGAGCACATAAAAAGCTGTCAACATCATTAGCCACTAGGATAATCCAAATTAAAAACATGATTATATTCTAATACAAACCTACTATAAAGGTTAAAATAATATTGACTACCCCAAATCCTAGCAGGGTACAAAGTAATGGAAATTTTCTTATATTGCTGTTAGGAATGTATAGTGATATAGATAATTTGAAAAATGGTTTGAAAGTTTTTTATTAAGTTAAAAATATACTTACCATATGACCTAGCAATCTCATTCCTAGGTATTTACCATAGAGAAATAAAAACTAATGTTCACTCAATATCCTATACGCAAATGTTCATAGCTCTTCTTTCATCATCATCAAAAACTGGAATAACCTATATGTCATTAATCAAGTACAGGGTACGGAGATTGTGGTATATGCATACAATGGAATACAACTCAGCAATAAAAAGGAACCATTGATACACACAGAAACTTGGATGGATCTCAAAGGTTATAGAGAATGTGGAAAAAATCAGTATCAGAAGATTATATTCTATATTATTTCACTTACGACATTCCTGGAAACAAAACTTTAGTGATCAAGAATACGTAAGAGATTTCCAGGGAATAAGAATGGGGTTGTTAGAGTAAAGGGATAGCCAAAGGACATTTTGGGGTTAATGGAATTGTTCTATATCCTGATTTTGGTGGTGCTTGCATTATTTCATACATGCATTAAAATAATGGTCAGTTTCACTGGGTGATAATTTATAAAATAAAAGCAAATAAATGAAAAAAGTGGTTGTTACCATTATTAGTTTCCTGGCCTCATCAACTTAGCACATATTGGGTGTTCTCAAAAAACAGTATAATATCTAATTCTGTTCATCAAATGTAATGCACATTTACTAAAAAGAAGAAATTATTATTCATATTATTATAATTATTTAATAAGCCATTTTCAAAGAATTCTGAAATGACATCTAACTTAATCAAAAAAACCATTTTTTAAGTTATCTATTACTATTTAATAAACTTGTGGCTTAAAACAACATTTCATTATTTTACATTTTGTTCATTAGCTTGATGGCTTCTCTGCTCATTTTTCCTGGGCTCATATATGTGGATTACATACAGCTCAAGAGTTGGCTGGACTAGAAGACCCAAGATGGCATCGACAACTTATCTGGCATTAATGCTGGCTGATGACCAGGGCACTCAAGTCTTCTCTACGTGTCTCCCATTCTCTAATATCCTAGACCAACTTCCTTATGTGGTGGCTCAGAGCAGCACTCCAAGAGGGTGAAACTAAATGTTAGACCTCTTAAAATCTAAGCTCTGGACCCACAATGCCACTTTGCCGATATCCTATTGGTCAGAGCAAATTTTAAGTTCAGCTCAAATCAAGAGAAGGGGAAACTGACTTCACCATTTCGTTCCAGAAGGCACAAAATATTTGAGCTATTGTTTTTCTGTCTACCAAACCATTTTATTTTTATATTGTGACAGAAGCAAATGACTAAGTAAACATGGGATGACAGGTAAAGAAAGAAATTTCAGACTTTTTCTCAACCCAGTAAAAGAAAAGTTCTTTCATTTATGCTGTTAATCCCATTTTTCATATGAATAGCCCTACATTCATAATGCCACTTACATGTATGGACATCTCTATTTGTAGTTGTTTGTTTATTTATTTTTAAATATTTTTTTATTTATTTGACAGAGATAGAGACAGCCAGCTAGAGAGGGAACACAAGCAGGGGGAGTGGGAGAGGAAGAAGCAGGCTCATAGCAGAAGAGCCTGATGTGGGGCTCGATCCAATAACACCGGGATCATGCCATGAGCTGAAGGCAGACGCTTAACCGCTGTGCCACCCAGGCGCCCCTATAGTCTTTTTAAATGTTTCTTAAGAATTAACTAAAATGGCTGCTTTTTATTTACCGTATGGCTCAGACCAGCACCTAGTTCCCTGCAAGGCAGGCTTGATGATCTGTTAACACCGCTTCAGTTTCTCTCAGAGGAAAAACAAAATCACGCTAACATAGGAATGACACTCATTAAATTCTCTCTGCCTTGATTAGCAACGGGAAATAGTAGCACTCTTATTGGTCAGCTAAGAGGGAATTCTTATGATTAAAAAATTGGAGAATTGTATTTTGAAAAGGTGGTTAAGTACTTTTCCCAAAGGAAGTAATTTCTAGATTTCTATTTTTAGAACTGCTTCTCCCAAAATTGTCTCTCCAAATATGTTTTCAGTCCTCACTCACACTTCTATTGCCTTGGTCTTAATTATTTTTTGTAGTCTGCTCATTCAACGCATAGAAGTTTCATGACTATACATATACTGATATTGCATTTACGTCGATATGTAAAACAATGTAGATAAAGAATCTTCTGCATTTCCGTAGCTGAATATAGGTTTCCTGAATAACATACAGGTTTATTTTAGGACTTCTTTTCTTTTCCAACCTAGCAACAGCTTTTACAGGAGGGTTCACTTACATTAAGAAATTGAGAAATAACAGCACCTGTTAGGAATGTGAAATGACCCTCTGTTCCCAAATGTATGCTGTGCCTAACATTAAATCATATCTTTCCTTATTTTCACCTTAAAAGTAATGCTCTGATTAATATCATCCTTGCAATTTGCCGTTAGGTGCAACAAGCAGTTTATAACTGGCCACAATAAAATGGTGAAAATCAGAAACTTTGGGACAAATTACATACACAGTAACATTTAATTTTCACAATGGCAAGATACAAGATACAATTAAACATAGTGTTTCAAATACAAAAAAAAAAAAAAAAGTTTGACCAGCAATATATTCTTATTCAGAGTCCTGAGCAAAATGATTTTTTCATTTAATTGCAGGCTCACACAGTTATCAGTTCAGTGGATATACCATGGCTCCCGGTTCTAATTAGAATCTAAAATCTGCCTTCTGTTTTGAGTACATTTAATGCTACCACAGGTTTGATAACCTACTCCTGGCAACCATACATTGTGCTTTTTCAATTAGTCGGGATTCAAGCTAGTCACCTGATCTAACAAAACAAGATAAAACATCAGGATGCAATTGGCTGGATGTTTGCCACTGCAAAGAAATGAGGGCACTCAAGAATAGATTTATCAGAGCCTAGGCAATAGAAGCAATTTGGGTAAGGAGGTCTATAAAAGGCCACGAGGGATCTAGTTGAGATAAGGTTTAGTGTAAGACACTCTCCAAAGTACTTGTAACAGTAGTCTGCTAACAGTGATGGATCTCATTAATTTGTATGGCAAACTATACCTTCCTAAGACTAACAAAATGACATGATGTTCTTAAACTTCAACCAGATTTGTTATTATATTCCAATCTAATTTCTCTTACACACAGCAATGATTTGAGGAGTTTGTAGCCTCTAAATGCCCCTCTGCTAGAAAAGACTTTATTCTTTGCTAGAATATCTCCAGGTTTTCTCAGGAGTTTGGTTTATCAACATTCTTTCTAAAGAGCTCTCTAGAGAATTAGGCACTGTGCCCCAAAGGCAATTTGATCCGTATGAAGCACAATGTGATAATCCTCTCCTTTGCTGTGTATTCATCCTAAAGTTTCATTAGGAGTCTTCAGAACCATTTTGCACTGTGGATATCTACTGAGCTTGTCCTCATCTAAAAGCTTATGCTTTGTTACTATGGATTTCTGTCAAGCCAAATTTCCTCCACCTAAGGTTATATATGTGGTTTTCTGTAACATTCCTTTGTGTGTATGTGTGGGTGAAGGAAGGAGATGTTCAATATTTTTCTTCAAGATTTCTGGAGTCTTCTGAATGCTCACATAGTCAACAGTGAAAATTAATTATGCCTCATGACTGTGTGTAATGAATAAAAGATTTTGTTTTCTCCTACATGAATTATGGGATTAAGTGTGAGAGGCACATCTTAATAAAGGGAAAGATAGATTTCTAAAAATATCTTATTTGATATCAAGTCACAATTAATATTCAATAAAACTTGAGTCACAGAAAATGAACTTGATTGGGAATTTGACAGAAAAAGTTTATTTTTTTGACAGTCTGTTTTTAGAGGAACGTCAAACACAAGAGAAACAGTGAATATGGCATGAAAAACAAACAAACAAAAAAAAGCACAACTCACAAAGGACAACTTTCCTGACATCTTCACTTATGTTTTAAACTATTCTATGAATTTCTCTCTCTCTCTCTCTCTCTCTCTATATATATATATATATATATATAATACCTAGTACTCCATCCTGTTGAAACTGAAGCTCAGAATAATAAATCTGAGATTAAAGAATAGCCCAGTATAAAATATTAAGTGAATTTTATTATGCCACACTATCAAAATCAGGAAAATCAAAGCAGATGTTTTTTCTTCTTTATTCTAAACTAAACAAAAATTCAATTCCTCAAATTTCCCCAGTTTCCTTCTATTCATTTTGACTTCTTGCATGCCAAAATTATGTCATTTTCTTCTCCTTTACTAATTTCAAAATAGAATATACTTAAAGAGGTGTTACATATATGTACTCATCTCTGCTTTTCCCTTGGGATTTTATCTTGCTGAAAGAATTGTAGAACTAACAAAATGGATTGGTTTATTTAGTACAGAATAATCTTCAGAACAAGGATATGGTATGGAAAATCAATTCATTCAAATAATAGATATGAATTCAATGTTTACTGTGGGTAAGCATTGCACTAAGGATCAAAGTGATGCCACGTGTGATTGCAACTCATAAGTTCAAGCACAGAGTAGTTCTCATTATTGTTTTTTAAATCTCAACCATATCCCAATTAAATGATTTTCATTTGACATTTGAATCAGCTAACTTCTAATTTCTACTTCTTCAACTTTCCTTTTGAGATTATTTGTACTCAAGTGGCTATTGTGTAAGAATGGCAGAATCTAACATAGTTCAAGAAGCTGATTCCAAATACTGGTAGAACAATCTAAGTGGAATCTAAGCGGTCTAAGAAAAAAAACTCACAAAGTTCGTAAGTTGAGACCCACAAGTTGAAGTCACAAGTGTTTGTCCTACTTTACAACAAAAAATATTCTCAATAATTAATCTTTGAAACCAAGAAACCCAAGTCAAATACATGAGTCAAAGTATGATCTTATTGATCACTTACATAGAAAGCAAATATATTCATTTTAGATATCTCCTTAATCTGACTATTCTCAAATGCCAATCACCTCTGGTACATTTCACTACCATCAGTAGAAAGCATTCCATGTACATGGAAGTTTTTTTGGTTTAGGAATCAAAAACTTGGGTGCTGGCCCCCAAATTTGTAACTATCTTGGTATGGGGGGAAAAGATGATTTTAAATTCTTTGGTCTCATACTTCTCATCTATAAAAGGAGGAAATTATACTTGTTTTCTCCGTCAGGATCACAAGTGCTATTCTCATCACATCACATGAAGGGTACATACTATTAACATGACTTATCCCTGTTGATGTTGACCTTGATGAGATGGGTGAAGGAGTTTATGTCAGGTTTCTCCACTGTAAATTATTTTTTTTCTTTCAATACTGTACACTTTGGAAAGAAGTCACTATGCATATTCCATATTTAAAGAGTGGGAAGTTGTGCTCTACTTCTTTCAGGGTAAAATGTCTATAAAAATTATGAGATATTTCCTCATAAAAGATTTATCTATCCTCCTTCTTCTATTTATTTATTCAATTATTTATGTCATTATGGACCTATGAATATTCATTTTATACTTTGGTTTATAATTCAATACGACATTTATTTTTTTGCTTAGCTTTTGCCATTGATAGCTCTTATAGTTGACTCCTATATCCCTTTGATGCATTCCCCTGATTTTTTTTTAAGTCATCTCTTTACTTCCTGGCGATATAAGATGTTTCAGACTCATCTTGTGTATTTCTTGGTTCTGTCTTAGAATCACCAATTTCTCTAAGGAGCACTGTTTCCTTTTATTGAATGATGCCATTAGAAATATAATCTGGGTATTAGGCTTGGTCTTTCCTACGGAAGCATCCTCTAATCTATTACCACATGTATTATTTTCCCAGGGCTTATCTGTAACTTCCATTCCAACAGTGAGAACCTGCCTTTCAATTTTTGCCATCCCATTTATTTGTTTAATTTCAGGATACCCGAATAGCATATCATATTAACTCCTACTAACATGGAAAATTATTTCACCAACTAGAGTACAGTATTTATGCAAAGTCTTTTTGGCCTTTAATCCTATAGATTCCTGTCATTTCCAAATTTACTTAGATCACTAGTTTTTATGGAGACTGTATCATACATGTGTTGTATAACACAGCTAGATTATTTTGCAGATCTGTTCTATTGTTTTTCTTAGCTTCTATATCATTTATTTCTGCTCTAATCTTTATTATTTCCTTCCTTCTGCTAGCTTTAGGCTCTGTTTACTGTTTTTCTAGCTCCTTAAGGGGAAAGTTTAGGGTGCTTATTTGAAATTTTTGCTGCTTCTTGAGGTAGGCCTGCATTGCTATATGCCTTCCTCTTATGACCACTTTTACTGCATCCTAAAGGATTTGGCTTGTCATGTTTTCCTTTTCATTTGTTTCCATGTTTCTATTTCTTGACTTCCTGGTGGACCCATTCATTGTTTAGTAGCAGGTTGTTTAACTTCCATATAATTGTGGTCTTTCCAAATTTTTTCTTGTGGTTGACTTCTAGTTTCATAGTGCTGTGGTCAGAAAAGGTGCATGGTACAACTTCAATCTTTTCTATTTGTTGAGGCCTGTTTTGTGACCTAATATATGACCTATTCTGAAAAATGTTCCAAGTGCATTTGAAAATAATGTGTATTCTGCTGTTTTAGGATGGTATCTTCTGAATGTATCTATTAAGTCCATCTGGTCCAGTGTGTCATTCAAAACCAATATTTCCTTGTTTATTTTCTGTTCAGATGATCTGTCCACTGATATAAGTGGGATATTAAAATCCCCTACTATTATTGTATTATTATCAATTAGTTCCTTTGTGCTTGTTATTGTTTTGTATATTTGAGTGCTCCCATGTTGGTTGCATAGATATTTAAAATTGTTATATGTTCTTGTTGGATTGTTCCCTTTATGATTATATAGTGCCCTTTTTTTGACTCTTTCAAAAGTCTTTTAAAGTTTATTTTATCCAATATAAGAATTAATACTTTGGCTTTATTTTGACATCCATTTGTGTGATAAATGTTTCTCCATCCACTCTCTTTCAATTTGCAGGTGTCTTTAGGTCTAAAATGAGTCTCTTGTAGGCAGCATATAGACGGGTCTTTTTTTTTTTTTTAATTCTATTCTGACACCCTATGACTTTTGATTGGAGCATTTAGTCCATATACATTCAAAGTAATTATTGATAGATAGGTATTTATTGTCATTTTATTCCTTGTTTTCTTGTTCTGGAGATTTTTCTCTGACCCTTTCTTGTCTTTGTTACTTTTGGTCTCCCCCTTGCACTCAAAGAGAGCCCATAATATTTCTTATAGGCTGATTTAGTGGTCATGAACTCCTTTAGTTTTTGTTTGTCTAGGAAGCTCTTTATCTCTCCTTCTATCCTGAATGACAGCCTTCCTGGATGGAATCTTCTTGGCTGCAGATATTTTCCCATTCAGTACTCTGAATATATATGCTCCTCCCTTCTGGCTTGCTAAATTTCTATTGAAAAATCTCCAGCTAGCCTATGGGTTTTCCTGTGTAAGTTAAGGCCTTTCTTGTCTTGCCGCTTTTAAGATTTTTTCTTCATCATTATATTTTGCAAATTTAATTACAATATGTCTTGGTGTTGGTCTGCTTTTGTTGATTTTGATGGGAGTTCTCTGTGCCTTCTTGATGTGGATATATGTTTCCTTCCCCAGATTAGGGAAATTGCCTGCTATTTTGCCTTGAAATAAATTTTCTGCCCCTTTTCTCTCTCCTTCTGGGAATCCTATAATATGAATGTTGTTATGTTTGATGGAGTCACTGAGTTCCCTAAGTCTACTCCTGTGATCCATAATTCTTCTTTCTCTATTTTGTTCAGCTACATTATTTTCCATAATTCTACCTTCTACATCACTTTGTCATTACTCTGCTTCTTCTATTCTTGTGGTCATTACATTCAGTCTGCTTACAATCTCAGTTATTGCATTTTTCATTTCTGCCTGTTTTTTAACTCTTTTATCTCTGCAGTAAGGTTCTCCCTGATGTTTTCCATGCTCTTCTCAAGTCCAGTGAGTATCCTTATGATCATTGCTATAAATTCTCCATTAGGCATATTACTTATATCTGTTTTGATGAGATCTCTGGACACACCCTTTTCTTGTTCTTACATTTGAGATGAATTCTTCCATCTTCGCATTTTTCCAAGTCTCTGCCTTCTTCTCTGTGTTAGAAAAGCCTGTTATGTCTCCTTTCCTGAAAGTAATAGCCTTATGAAGAAAAGTTCATGTAGTGCCCAGGGCCTGGTGCTTCAGAGAGTATCTCCGATGTGTGCTGCATGCACTCTGCTGTTGGGTTTTGGCTGCTCTATCCTTCATGCTGGTCATTTGCAGAGGCTCTCCTCGTCTTCTCTGGGCAGTGTTTGGTCCTTGGCCTGCATGTGATGAGTGTTAACTAGGGCTTTGGTCTGTTTATGAAAGACCTGACCACCTCCACCAGAGCTGAGGCCCTGCAGAACTCTGGTTGGGAGATGTGGTATGGACAGGGGTTTGTGCTGATCTTTAGGGGGAGGGGCCCACTGCACTGGGACTGAGGCAAGCATGATGGAGAAGGGCAGTCCCACCAGAGTGCAGGAGGGTAGGGCTTGGTGTATGCAAGTTAAGCAGCCAGTGTTGGTGCTGCACTACTTCCTGCAGGTGACTCTATGTTTATGCTGGGGGCAGAGAAGGAAAATGGCACCAGCCAGCTCCTTTGTTCCTGGACAGGTGTCTCTATGAACACTGTCTCTCAGGGAAGCACTATGAGAAGAGTGAATTATCTCCCTCTTGTGTGCCCCAGGTGTTCTTCAGATTGTAGTTTCCATGCTGTCTGCTCCCAGCTTGTTTGCCTGCCTTCTCTCCAGGAGCAGTGCAGTGCCTTCTGGGCTCTATCCAACCCAAGCCTTCTGACCTTTAAAATTCTAGGATTAAGCCCCACTGGTTCCAAAAATTCACAAAATTTAACCCCTTTCAGTTTCCAAGCCAGTGGCTTTGGGGAAATGTTCTCCTTGTGTGCTCCCCCAGCCCTTCACAGTCATGGATCCCTCTACTCCATAGCACCTGCAATGCATTTCTGCCACAAATCCTCCCTCTGCACTTCCTACCTTCTTCAATGTGACCTCTTCTCTACCTCTAGTTGTGGAGTTTGCTCTATCAGTTTTCAGGTCAATTTCTGGGGAATTTTGGAATCACATGAGAGTTATCTGGTTGTGTTTGTGGGACAAGGTGAGCCTAAGGTCCTCTTATTCTGCTGCCATCTTCCTTTTTCATTGAAGCACAGAGCTTTTTATCTGATTTCTTTACTACTATATGTCAAGTATATAGAATAATTCCTTGCTCATCGTGAGCACCTGTTATGGAATGGATGCATATATCCCCCCCAAATTCAACTGTTAAAACGCTAACCCCCAATATGATAGAATTTGAGGTTGGTCCTTTGGCAGGCAATTAAATGAGGTGATGAGGCCAGGGTCCTCATGATCAGACTAATACTCATATAAGAAGAGACCAGAGGTCTTATTAAATCATTCTTTTATTCTCTCTCTTTCCCTTCCCATATGTGCTCACAGTAAAGTCATTAGAGCACAGAGCAAGATGGCAGCCATCTTTAAGCCAGGAAGAGAGTCCTCACCAAGAACAAAATATGTCAGGACCTTGATGTGAAACTTCCCAGCCTGCAGAACTATGAGAAATAAATGTCCATTGTTTAGGCCACCACGTCTATGGTATTTTCTTTCTAATTCCAGTATACTTAACACACAGTGTTATATTAGTTTCAGGTGTACAATAAATAAAGTGTTTTAACAGTTCCATACATCATCCAGTGCTCATAATTCTTAATTCCCATCACCGATTTCACCCATCCCTCACCACCCATCTCCTCTTTGGTAACCATGAGTTTGCTCTCTATAGTTAAGACTCTGTTTCTTGGTTTCTTTCTCTTTTTTTCCTTTGCTTATTTCATTTCTTAAATTCCACATATGAGTGAAATCATATGGTATTTGTCTTTCTCTGACTTATTTTGTTTAGCATTATACTTTCTAGTTCCATCTATGTCATTGAAAATAGCAAGATTTCATTATTTTATTATTTTATTTTTTTTAAGATTTTACTTATTTATTTGTCAGAGAGAGAGTACAGCAGGGGAAGTAGCAGGCAGAGGGAGAAGCATGCTCCATGCCACGCAAGGAGACTCATGTGAGACTTGATCCCAGGACCCTGGGATCATGACCTGAGCCAAAGGCAGATGCATAACCAACTGAGCCACCCAGGCATCCCAATTTTATTCTTTTTTAGAGCTGAATAATATTCCCTTGTGTATATATATATATATATATATATATATATATATATATACACATATATATATCACACCTTCTTTATCCATTCATCTATTGATGAACACTTGGGCTGCTTCCATACTTTGGCCATTGTAAATAAAGTTGCAATAAATGTAGGGGTGCATTATCCTTTTGAATTAGTGTTTTTGTATTTTGGGGGTAAATACCCAGTAGTGTGATTATTGGATTGTAGGATAGTTCTATTTTTAACTTTTTCAGGAACCTCCATACTGAATTCCACAATGGCTGAATGTTTAAGCCGCCAAGCCTATGGTATTTTCTTTTAGCAGCCCAATCTGACGATGGCAGCCCTCAATATATACTTTTGAATGAATGAATAGAAGGATTACTTTAGAGTTCCTTTTCAGTTAAAAAAAAAAATGTCATGGCTCTACAATAAGTTGCTCTATGATTTTATTTCCTTTTCTACTCTCCCAAAGAAATCATGGAAGAAATTAAAGTAGTTATTGCTTTGAAATATGATTGTGATATAACTGTTTTACTAAAGGTTTTTTGAAATGCATTTGTAAGTATGTCATTTATAATGACTATTGTATTGATTGAAAATAGTATATGAGAAAATTAGGTATTTTGAAGTGCACAAAGCAACAGCACAGATCTTATTCTTGTACTATTTTCATGTTTTCAGATTAATTAGCATTTTTCAAAGCATTAAAATTAAAAATGACCTTTACATTTTTCCATACTATTTCTGAGGATTAAACATAAGAGAGGAGAAGTAAACTGCTTTACTTAAACAGAGTGTATAATTATGGGCCTCCCTGAGCAGATAATGAGCAGAAATTATGGCATACAAAAACAATGTGTTTGTTCTTTCCTGACTTTTAAGAGGCTCTTAGTTAAGAATTGGGTAAAACTAATGTAATGGTTACTTGTCTGTAGTCCTTTCACTCACAAAGCCCATGCACACTTTAGTTTTTAGGGAAACTAAGGGAGTTTTAACGTTAGGTTATAATTTATGATGTATACCTGAAGCAAGGACACTACGTTAATTAAAGTACCATAGAAGACTTTCTATTAATTCCTTACACCCATCTTACTACTAAAGATATCAATGTAAAACTTGTTGAAATTAAGGTCTCATGGTGGTGCTCAGTCAGATGAGCATGCAACTCTTGATCTCAGGGTGGTGAGTTTGAGCCCCACGTTGGGTGCAGAGATTATTTAAATAAATAAATATTTTAAAATGTTGATTAAAATTAAGGTATTATGTACAAGACTAAACCTGACCAGGTTGAAAAGCTTATGAGCTTTCTTAAGTACACCAAAATAACTTTTTCAGCATTCTGAATATTAATTCCAAGCCTCGTGTGAATTACAGACATGATTCTCAGAATCCTAATTGCTCCAGAATTAATCCAATCAGAATTTGAGTCCTCATAAAATACTGCAATCTTTCCAAGATCAAGCAAACAAGAGAGTCAGAGAAGAATTTAATATTTATGTCTATTTTGATTTTGGTTAGTGCCACAGTTGGGATGGTTTTTTAAATATATGCAAAAAGTTACTTTTCCTGAAGTTTCTCAGAAACAGACTATAGAAAGTGTGACATAAATATATCCCATTTTACTTATAAATATTTTTTAAAACATCCTAATATCTTCAGATACTAAATAATATTACTTTGAGGAAAGAAATCTTCCTGCTACCCCTCCCACACATACATATTGGTTAGTATTTCCCCTCAGTTTTTCCTTCCTTCTCACATTCAAAGGCTATTCTTTTTTTCCCACCAGCCTAAGATTGCCAGATGCACTAGAAAATACCTAGTTGAATTTGCATTTTAAATAAAAAATGAATATTTTTTAGTATGAGTGTGTTCTAAATAGTATATAGGACATGGTTATACTAAATCAATCATTCATCATTTATCTAAAATTCAAATTTAACTAGATGCCCTGTATTTTTATTTGCTAAAACCTTTCGCCTAAAAGTGGATGGGTACTTACTATTCTTTAAAGTCCTACTACCAGATGTTTTAGTATTGGCTTTTTTAAAAAGTTGTACATAAAGTGAGGATCTGATTAATTATTCAAAGATTTTGAGTGATGATTTTAACTATTTAGTGTAAATACTCTAAGCTTAATTATATATACAAAAATTTATATAGATTGCATGCTGACCAAGCTCCATTCTAATCTCTTTTAAAAATTGTCCTAGCTCTGCCTCATAGGACTTTGTTCTCTTCCAAGTTCCGATTAAAAAATATTTTAAACCTTAATAATCATTATACACCTTATATACATACATATACATACATTTAACCTGTAATACCTACTAGAATATTTCTTTTGCTATATTGCTATTTTCCTTTAATGTATCTGTTTTGTTAAATTATAAGCTTCTTGAGGGACAATTGATATTTTACTATTGTATCTCAACTTAACATATCTCAGTTAATTGATTAGTGAAAACATCAAGCTACAAAGAAATGACAACTAAGCATTGATACCCCAGCCATTTGGAAATGGTAGGTGGTAACTTTATGTATTCCAAATCAGTGAAAAGTCTCATATCCGCTTGTTAGGTTAAGGCAGAAAACACACCAGATACTAGATATTTAAGTGAAAACTCCAATTTAAAATGCCTTTAGGGAAATATGTATGCTATGTTTTTTTTTCCCACCTGAGACACAGAAAGTAGTTGAAATCATTAAAATAGATGATACACTCATTATAACAATTTCAACCAGGAAACTAATAAAAAAAAGAAAAAAAACTTTGGGATTATTATCTTTCCTTTTCACAGATAATAATCCTCAAATATTCTGGTTCCCTATTATTTGAATCTCAGGAATATAATGAGGTGAAGTAGTGAAAATGGCTGTTTTAAAAATTTCCTAATGCTTTATAGGTATCTAGGATAAATTGGCTATATTGAACATTTTTTTTCTCTATGCAGCTTTCTTTCCACCCCCCCAACCTGTAATTATTCCAGAAAATTTACTTTGAGTTGTAGAAAACCTGAAGCCATGAAAACCAAAAATTCAAACTATGTACATTTTTTTAATTATCAAGAATGTCATATTTTGGTCTGTTCAACATAATATACCCTAAAATTATTAATGGTCTATGTTAAGCAACTAAACCCAAAGTAATACATATCTGCTATTTTGCCCCAGCTTTTATTCCCTTTCTTGTGGTAAGAAAATTCTGATTTTATTTGGGTATAACACTTGCCTCATTAGATGAAATCTTGGTAGGGTTGTCAAAGACCTTGTACTTCTCTCTGGGGATAAATACTTCATGTAGGCCAGGACAAATAATATCTCCTTCCTGGAATGCAAGACTGAAGGAGGTACAGAAAACTGAAATAGTTGAGACTCTCCATTAGTCCTGCCTTCCCAGATCAAAAGAACTTCCTTATTTCTTGTCCTGTTGGAGACCTCATTCTGTGAATTTTTTTTCTTTTCTTTCTTTTCTTTTCTTTCTTTTTTTCTTTTCTTTCTTTCTTTCTTTCTTTTCCTTTCTCTTTGCTTTGCTTTGTAGAGCTAGTTCACATCCTTCTGATAAATTCAATTTATTTAATTGAGCAGAATCAGTCTCGGTTACTTAAGACTAAAGAACTTTAGCTAATATACAAGTTTATATATTCGCTTAAGACATAAGAGGAAAAATTAAAAGGTGCAAGTAATATGGAGACTGTATTAGATTGCAAGGGCTGACTCAACAAAGTACCATAGACTAGTACTTTGTCTTCAACTACAGAATTGTGTTTTTTACAATTCTGGAGGCTAGGAGTCTGAAATCAAGGTGCCTGAGGCTTCCCTGTGACTTGTAGGTGGTCTTCTCTTTGTGTCTATCTGTGACTTGTAGGTGGTCTTCTCTTTGTGTCTATCTGTGTACTCTTCTTATAAGGATACTGGTCAAATTGTGCTGGGGCCTACTTTGATGACCTTATTTTACTTAAGTATCTCTCTAAAGACCCTAACTCTAAATACACTCATATTTGAAATACTAGGGCTTTGGACTTCAACCTATGAATTTGGGGGGTACACATTTCAGCCCATACAGAGACTTAATGTTGTTGGCTTGAGGGTGTAATTATATTACTTAATGGCCATGAAGCTGATGAAGAAATGGAGGCTTTTAAAACAGTGTAGTAAGTGAAGTGATAAGGAAAGCTGTAGAATTCCATGGAACGTACAAGTTAAGGTCAGAGAAAAATTCAGTACTATTTGAGCTGTGAGATGGATTTCATAATTTATTGTATGCAAGAAAAGACTTCAGAAATACCATGATTTTGATTTTTCCCCACTAGTTTGCACAAATATTTATGTCTAGATTAGTAATGTGAAAAAATAGCTCTAAAATTTTATTTCTTTGGAATTAGATACACTTTGCATTCTCTCTGAAAGCTGAAAAATAAAAATGTTACATTTACATTTGTGGACATGCTAACTCTGGTGGATTTTTCTATAACTGTTTTCAAGCATATTAAAATATGAGCTAGAGTAAGCAATTATTTTACATCATGACTCAATGTTGTAAAACTAAAACAGAAGTTTAATGAAAAAATGCTTTCCTTATCTATGTGTGATACACTCTTATTTTTCTTTGATGTAATTCTAAGATATTTTCTTGTAAAAAATTTCACCTGATGAAATGATTTCATAACTCACTAATAATAATCTGCAGTCTAAAAAATACTATACTATAGAAACTGCAGGAATAGTACAATTTATACATACCATTGTAGAGTGGGAAAGAACTTTTTTTATTATCAAAATTCCAATACAAATTATCCATTATTCTCCATTTTTGTATAACTGTTATGTTCCCTGTAACACTTTGATTGAAAACAGTTTTACAGTAAAAAAGATGAAAAAACCTTTTTTTATTGCATAATCCCCATGTGCAAGTTTTAAGAAAAGACATGGCAAATGCCATTTTTCAAAATATCTATTTACAAATTCTATTGTTAGCTCTTTTGGAAGACTGTCTTATAGACAACGATGAAAATATCATATAATCTGCACTACTGAATATGGTAGCCACATGTAGCTAGTGGGCATATGAAATATGTGTTATTAGATAGAGGAATTAAATTGTTTAATTTTTATCTAATGAAAATAGCCACATGTGGCCAGTGGCTGCTGTATTAAGGAGCACAACCCAAGGACTTCCTCTACTAGTAGAGGTGCTGACAACTAACATGCTAAAGGTAACCTTTTTTTTGGAATCTCTCAGAACAGAATTATTGAAAAGATATCGCCCTCTTCTTACACTTCACAAACAGTGTGACATATTTATTTAAAATTGATACTTCCAGGTAAGGGGTCTGTTTAGGTGGTAAGTGGGAATTGGTGACATAACTCATATCAGTGGCAAATTAAATCCTTTGCATATATAGATATCAATAGAAAAGGGTTAAAGGAAAGGCAGAAATGTCAAACCCTCTGCAAAGATAAAATGTGGGTTGCAAAGCACATCACCCTTAGGTGGGTGTATTAAGGAGTCTTCAGAAATGCAAAAGAAGGTCCAAAGCCAAGTAAGGAGATACAAATTGTTTGGTGTAATATATATGGGAAAGAGCAAGTGGTCAAAATAGAGGATTTGAAAAAAATGTGAGTGGAGTCTTGAGGGTAGGAGGGGACTGAGACCCAAAGCCGAAGGAAGTGAAGGAAGGCTGGAATAAGCAGAGAAAATTGATCAATGAAAAATTTCTGATGATAAAGGAATCCGAAATATAAGAATTTCTAGTTTCAACTTTAAAATCCTTTGCAAAACCAACAAATATTTGTGGAAATAATACAACTGACCTAAACTTTCAGGGAATTTTGTTGTATTTAGGAAAGAAACAATGTCAAAGAAATATGGTGGAGATCTACATTGGGAATAAAAGTGTAAAAGAGGGTAGAGAATCATCTCAGGGAGCTCTTAAGTAATTGAAAAAATTATCGTCAAGTAGGAATTCATGACCAGATCTGTTCATGTTTTTAAAGCCTTCTGATGTTTTCATAAATAAGACTATGGGGATCATGAAATATTTTCTACTTATTGGCTTTGCATTGATTTAGAGTAAGATATAATAAAATACATACAGCATAACTTGATAAAAATTGACCTTTGCTTAAAACACTGGTTGCTCTTATGGAATTTTCTTTCTGAAAAATACAGCTGTTTTTGGAACTTATTTAATAAGAAAATGTGTAGAATATTCTACAAGTCAGGAACTCTTCTAATCACTTAAAAATATTTTGTTTATACTTGTCGCAATATACCCAGTTTTCAGTTGTTGAAATTGAAACCTAGTTTAAGCAACTCCTGCAAGGTCTCACTACTAATGAGCAAAATCCTTCAATCTAACCCCAGCAGTTTATTCCTGGAGTTCATACTTCTCAGGCATAAAATCTTCTGTGTCAACAAAGTGAATAGAAGAATAAATGGAGTAGATTTTAGAATTAAACATACCTGGGCTCAACTCATTGATTTTTTAGCTATGTGATCTAAGTAATTTGTTTTTTCCATGTTGTATTGAATTTCAGGATTGAGTTAGGATTGAGGATTAAGTTTCAGTTAATTTTTCACCAAATTAAATAAGACTTGTAATTTGGACTGATTTAGAATTTTCTTTTACTTTATCCTGTAATCTATTTGTTTACCAATATTTTTGAGTGCTTGTTATTTGCCAGTCACTATCATTTTAAGCACATAAGTACAACCATGGGTAACACAAACATTCCTGATCTTATGAAGCTTATATATTATGTACCAACTAGTTTCCTTAACATCCTAATTAACAGCCCAAACTATAATTTGATTGTGTCCCTATTTTGTTCTATTAGAATCTAGTCAGTACCCTCAAGGTATGCCTGAAGTTTATCCAACTGTCTTCTGAAGAAAAAAAAAAAAAAAGATCACTTCTATCAATGTCTGTCCCTTCGAGTCAAGTGACACATTTTTCAAATAATGTGACTGTCTTAAATAGTCTATATATGCCCAGGACAAAGACAAGTTTCATTACAGATGAAAATGACTGGCTTCTTGCCACAAGGAGAATATCTCCTTGTCAAGAAATATTTGAGGCACATCAAAGAATGCTAATTAGTGTTAACAGGAAACCCAACAAAATCAATTCATTTTCTGCATTTCGTCTCCCAGGAGGAGTTTGGCTTCAGCTCACTATTGACGGATAGGCTCCTTGAATTCAGGAAAATGGCACTGTGATTATTTGGGCNACACTGTGATTATTTGGGCTGTTTAAACTAGAAATGTTTCTCTTAGGATTGATGTACAATCATCATCTCCACTTCAGAGATACATTTAGATTTGGATTAATCATCACAGATCCATAGAGAGAGTGCAGTTAGAAAAAGACTGTATCTGACAATGAGCTCTACAAATCTTTGCAATTTCTATACAGGGTCAAGCATAGTGAGTATAAAGAAGGAATAACATTTTGACCACAGGGTAAGTTATATATTCCTTGTATTGTTGCAGTTGGAATATAAAGGATATTTGACTAGTTTTATTTTGATTAGTTTGCCTGCCCAACATTCACTGTTCATTTTTTTGACAATAGCACACAGACCTTAATTCTTAGAACCACTTATTTCTGATTATTAGTCTTGTGGCTCTATGAGTATACTATCCAACCGTGGCCAGTCATCATGTTCCGTCTTCTAGCTACAATAGAACAAAAGCATAACTCAAGTCAGCCAGTCCAGTGAAACAGAATTCTTGGATTT